>NC_053428.1:92736377-92828377 GCF_007990345.1 Gossypium hirsutum | reverse complement strand
GGGATCGACTACCCTGACCTTTGCGCATTACGACTTGGATATCTCCTTGTACAGGGCTCCAATACTGATGCCATTTGTTTCTATAGAAACTAGACTCAGAGAGGAATCTATAAATATATGGTATGACTCCTAATTCTCTCTGGTTAATTTATAATGAATTTCCAAAGTAGGAACAGGGAATCCAGAAACCGTTCTGGCCCTGTCTCACGAGAACCTGAATATCTCTTAACATACTGTCCGTATGATTGTTTCGTTAGTTTCCTATGAAAGTAGATTCATCAAGGTTTGTTTACATAATTTATTCACTATTTAATTCCATTCCTACTATTTTTAGTGATTTTCCAAATCTACATCACTGCTGCTGTCAGCATCTGCCTTTAAGGTAGACTTTACCTATTTCATGGTTTCCATGATTCAACTAGCCCTTTTTTGCATAAATAGCACAATTTATGAAAGTGATTAACCATCCCCGTGGCCAATCCTTGTCAAGCATATCCACACCAAATGATTATAACATTATACTCAAACACATATAAGCCAATTTCGCATGGCTATCCAAAATTTATACAAGTCCAAAGGGTCCACGACCCACAACAAACGGGTAGTCCTATACATGCCATTTCGAAGTTCAATCAAAATTGTACCAAAAGGGGGGCTTTGATAGTGTGGGCGACTTTGACTTCAAGATCCCGAGTCCGATAGCTGGAGAACCAAATCTATAAAACAGAGGAGCAATGAAACGGAGTAAGCAATTTATGCTTAGTAAGTTTTGAGCAAGGAATTCCAGCACAACAAAAGTATAACATTCATATAGCTAAACGGATAATTTCATATGCACAAATTTACGATATCGTACTTGCTTCACATTATCAACCCTTATGTACATACACAAAAGATCAACTCAGCCAAAGGCCGGTAGCTCGTTTATCAACTGAGCGAATACTTATTTGTAAGGGCTCAACTAAATTCAAGCACATACGAAACATACCTCAATGTTGGGATGTTTCGAGAGTATTAACTGGAATTTTACAGCAAGTTCATTCATTCCCAAATCACGTACCTTCAGAATTTAACCGGATATAGCTCCTCGTTCAAATGCCTTCGGGACATAGCCCGGTTATAGTAATTCGCACAAATGCCTTCGGGACTTAACCCGGATTTAGTAACTCGCACAAATGCCTTCGGGCTTAGCCCGGAATTAGTATCTCGCACAAATGCCTTCGGGCTTAGCCCGGAATTAGTATCTCGCACAAATGCCTTCGGGCTTAGCCCGGAATTAGTATCTCGCACAAATTCCTTCGGATCTTAGTCCGGATATTGTCACTTAGCACAAGCCTTCGGGACTTAGCCCGGACATCATTCAAATAACCATGCACATTTAACAATAAATCATGGCCCATTCGTATTTCATTTTCGTTAGCAAAACTCAAACACAAGACATTTATCATTCTTGCAAATTCGGCTCAATAGCCACACAAAGAGCATGATTTTAATTTGCTTAAAACATGATCTAATCACATCATAATTTAAGCTCTCTTACTCAAGAACTTACCTCGGGTGTTGTCGAACGATTCCGATAGCTATTCTACCACTTTTCCTTCCCTTTATCGGATTTAGTTCCCCTTTGCTCTTGAGCTTAATTAAACAAATAAATTGATTTAATCATTTGAGCATCGAAAAGAGGAACACAAGGCACTTAGCCCATATTTATACATTAGACATTAAAGTCACATATGTACGGAATCATGAATCAAACTCAACATTTTAGCTAATTTTTCCCCCTTGGCCGAATATGCATGTCTATTTTGGGGCCGATTTCAACACTTAATACATTCTACAAGTATGGTCACTTGTATTGACTAAACACCCTTTTGTTTCAAGTTCAAAACTTGGCTAATACACACATATACACACTAGTAAAGCATCCTCTCCCTTTCCATCAATTTAACACATGCATTGCTCATTAACATGCAAAAGTTATATTCGGCCTTAGCACACAACTTGCTAGCCGATTCTTCTCCATTTAGCAACCAATGCACATATGTGCTCACTCAAAAATGCTAAAAAGGAGGTTCAAGAATCATCAAGCCACCATCACATGCATCATTAACAAGCTTCATATTTAGCATGCAATGGCATTAACACAAACTCCACCTAGGCCGAATCTTAACTCATCCTCATGCCTCATCACCACAACATCAAACATCAACCAAGAATGATGCATCCATGGCCGAGTGTCATTTCCATCACATAGCAAGATTTAGACCATGGGCTAGGTAGAACTCAAGCTAACAACTAAAACATGCATGCATCTCATGGAACATCATCAAACATACCTTAGCCTAGCTACATGCATGGCCGAACCTCTTCAACCTTTCTTCTTCCTTCCTCCTTAAAATTTTTGGCCAAGGATGAACCAAAGGATGAGCATTTTTTTTTCTTTGTTTTTTTCTTTCTAGTTTCGGCTAAATGAAGATGAGAAAGGATGAACAAAAATTTTCTCCTTTCTTTTCTTTAGCTCACGGCAATGGGGGGGGAAACAACTACACACATTTTTTTTGTATTCATCATACGCCTTTTCATTATTTTATGCCCATGCCCCTTATTTTATTTTTTTCCTACATACCTCACTAGGCCAACATGTTCCCAACATGTTTCCACCCATAGCATGGCCAACCACTAGCTCAAATTTTGGGTAATTTGACATGCAAACCCATCATTTTCACAACATGCATTAATAGACCATTTTAAATTAGCCTATCATATTTTCACCATGTCTCATATCAATCCCTATTTAATAATTTCTCATGCAATTGGCAAAATTGGAGAATGAAACTTCCACATACTCATGTACACACATAATAAGCATAGAATATGGAAATCAATTATTTTTATGACTCGGTTTTGTGGTCCCGAAACCACTTCCCGACTAGGGTCAATTTTGGGCTGTCACACGTACCCTGTGTAATCTCACAATTTGAGAAACATACAACTCAGCTAGTTTTTCCAATGAAAAAACCGTGCGTACGGGGATAAAGTGAGCCGACTTAGTCAGTCTATCCACAACAACCCAAATCGCATCTTTCTTACTTGCCGATACCGGCAACCCAGATACGAAATCCATCGTGACACGATCCCATTTCCATTCAGGTATCATGATCGGCTGGAGTAAACCCGTAGGCACTTGATGTTCCGCCTTCACTTGTTGACATATTAAACACTTCGATACGAAATCGGAAATGTTTCGTTTCATACCACGCCACCAAAACTGGCGTCTCAGATCGTTGTACATTTTCGTACTCCCCGGGTGAATTGATATTCGACTACAATGAGCTTCGTTCAGAATCATCGAAATGAGTTCTGAATTTCTTGGAACACACAAACGACTTCTGAACCTCAAACAATCGTCATCATCAATTTGAAACTCTGATTCCATATTCGGAACACATTCAGCCCGTTTTGCAACCAATTCATCATCGACTTTCTGAGCTTCACGAATTTGATGAATCAACAATGGTTTGGCCTTTAATTCCGCCACTAACACATTGTCGGATAGAACAGACAAGTGAACATTCATCGCTCGTAAAGCAAACAGTGATTTACGACTTAAGGCATCCGCAACCACATTAGCCTTTCCCGGGTGATAGTCAATGACAAGTTCATAATCTTTCAACAACTCAAGCCAATGCCTTTGTCGCAGATTCAAGTCTCTTTGAGTCATCAAATATTTGAGACTTTTGTGATCTGAATATACATGGCACTTCTCCCCAAATAAGTAGTGTCCCCATATTTTCAAAGCGAATACGATGGCAGCTAGTTCGAGATCATGGGTCGGATAATTTTTCTCATGTGGCTTCAGTTGTCTCGACGCATAGGCCACAACTCGACCTTCTTGCATCAATACGCAACCCAACCCAAGTAGGGAGGCATCACTATAAATGACAAACTCTTTGCCTGATTCGAGCTGCACTAGAATTGGAGCTTCAGTCAAATAAGTTTTCAGTTGATCAAAACTTTTCTGACATTTTTCCGTCCATTCTAACTTAACATCTTTTGAAGTAGCTTCGTCATTGGTGTGGCTATCATCGAGAAACCTTTTACAAACCGTCGGTAGTAACCGGCAAGTCCCAAAAAGCTCCGAACCTCAGTAATATTTCTCGGAGGCTTCCAGTTAAGTATGGTTAAAATTTTGCTTGGGTCAACTCGAATACCCGATGCGGATACCACATGACCCAAGAAGCTAACCTCTCTTAACCAAAACTCACACTTACTAAACTTAGCATATAACTGCTTATCCCGTAAAATTTGCAACACTAATCTCAGGTGCTCAGCATGTTCGGTCTCATCTCTTGAATAGACCAAGATGTCATCAATTAACACAACTACGAACCGGTCCAAATACTGTCTGAAGATCCGATTCATCAAATCCATAAATACCGCCGGGGCATTAGTGAGCCCAAACGGCATCATTAAGAACTTGTAGTGAAAGCAGTTTTGAAAACACTGAGGCTCCCTTTAGTTGATCAAACAAATCCTCAATACGCGGTAACGGATATTTATTCTTTATCGTCACTTTATTCAGCTGACGATAGTCAATGCACAACCTCATGGTTCCGTCCTTCCTTTTTACAAACAATACTAGTGCACCCCAAGGTGAGAAACTTGGTCGAGCGAAACCTCTATCCGTCAATTCTTGCAACTGAGCTTTCAACTCTTTAAACTCGGTTGGTGCCATATGATACGGAGCTATCGAAATCGGCGTAGTCCCAGGTACAAGCTCAATACCAAACTCTACCTCCCGAACAGGTGGTAAACCCGGTAATTCCTCGGGAAAAACATCCGGGTATTCACAAACCACCGGCACAGATTCGGGTTTCTTTTCTAACTCTTTGTCATCAAGTACATACGCAAGGTATGCTTCGCACCCCTTTCTTACATATTTCTGGGCCAACATTGATGATATTACAGCTGGCAACCCCTTTAAGTCCGTAGACTCAACTCAGATTATCTCGTTATTTGCGCACCTCAAATCAATAGTCTTGCTTTTGCAATTCACAACCGCATCATGCACGGTTAACCAATCTAAACCGAGGATAACATCAAATTCATCAAACGGCAAAAGCATCAAATCCGCCAGAAAACATGAACCTCGAATTACTAGGGGACATTTCTTACACACTTTGTCGACAAGCACGTAACGACCCAAGGGATTTGACACCCGAATTACGAACTTAGTAGACTCAATAGGTAAAGTCTTACTGGATGCTAAGGTTTCACATATATAAGAATAAGTAGAACCAGGGTCAATCAAAGCAATCACATTAGTATCAAAGAGAGTAAAAGTACCGGTAATAACATCTAGCGAGGAAGCATCATCGCGTGCGCGTATCGTATAAGCCCTAGCAGGAGCACGAGCCTCAGATCTGGTCGTAGCATCCCTAGATCCTCTCTGACCACCACTAGCATTGCCCGTATTTCTAGATGGTCTACCTCGAGCAGTGGTAGCACCCGGTTTCACACTCTGATTTGTATTCTGTTCAGACAACCTCGGGCAATCTTTAATGAAGTGGTCAACTGACCCGCACTTGTAACAGGAGCGGTCATGGAATCTACAACTCCCCGAGTGCCATTTACCGCAATACTGACACTCCGTTCTGTCTCGACGATCATTTCCAACACTGGCGACCGAAGTGACTCGTGCACTCACAGGGGGTCGATCGCGATCTCGTCTAGATAAGCCCGAAGTGTCTCTAGATCGGCCTAAGCCATCTCTAAATTTCTTCGATGACTGTGGGAAGGGCTTCCCCGAAGACCTCTTACGAAACTCCTTTGCTTCCACCCAAGCTTTTCTTTTCTCCATACTGAGCTCCTCGGCTTTGTAAGCCCACTCGACAAGTGCCACAAATTCTCAGATTTCCAAAATGCCAACATACAACTTTATATCATCATTCAGCCCATCCTCGAAACATTTACACATCACGGCTTCTGAAGAAATGCATTCCCGCGCGTACCGGCTAAGCCTTACAAATTTTCGTTCATAGTCGGTAACCGACATGGAACCTTGTTTAAGTTCAAGAAATTCCTTCCGTTTTTGATCAATGAATCTCTGACTGATGTACTTCTTTCAAAACTCGGTTTGGAAAAACTCCCAAGTTACTTGCTCTCTGGGCACAACAGAAGTCAACGTATTCCACCAATAGTAGGCAGAATCACATAGCAAGGAGATAGTACACTTTAGGCACTCATCGGGTGTGCAAGATAGCTCATCGAGTACCCGGATATTGTTGTCCAACCAAAATTCCGCTTGCTCGGCATCATCGCTGTCCGTAGCTTTAAATTCAGTAGCCCCGTGTTTTCGGATTCTGTCAACTGGGGGCTTATTCGACCTTATTTGGTCAGTTACCAGAGGTATTGTAGGTGTGGGGGTGGTATTATTCAGGAATGGAGGTTCTGGAACAGCCGTATTAGTTCGAATGTATTGTTTGAACCAATCATTCATCACGCTATAAAAAGCTTGTCTAGCTTCATCATTCGGATTACTAGCATTAGGTTGAGAGTCCGCCGGCGCTGTCCCTTCTGCGGGAGTAGGCGCTACACTCTCAAGATCATCAGCTACCGCTCGGTTGGGATCGGGATCCATTACTATAAATAAACACATTTGCAATGTCAGAAATCACCACACTATCAAATAATCACATAAAATGGCATGTATAGCTAGACCCAAACGCATTACGGTAGTCCTAGAATCGACTAAACCGTAGCTCTGATACCAATAAAATTGTAACACCCCGTACCTGAGACCGTTACCGGAGTCGGACACGAGGGGTTCACAGACTAAATTCACTTATTCTCACAGTCCATTTTGAAAATTTCTAGACAGCTGACTAACTGCGTCACTGTCACCTTAAAAATCATATCTTGAGTTCCAAAACTCGAAAATAAGTTTCGCAATTTTTCCCTGAAACTAGACTCATATATCCATCTACAAATTTTTTTCTAGAATTTTTGGTCAGGCCAATTAGTACAGTTTATTAGTTAAATTCTCCCCTGTTTCAGGGTTCGACTACTCTGACCTCCACGCACTACGACTTGGATATCTCCCTGTACAGGGCTCCAATACTGATGCAGTTTATTTCTAATGAAACTAGACTCAAAAAGGAATCTATAATATAAGGCATGACTTCTAATTATCTCTGGTTAATTTATAATGAATTTCCAAAGTCGGAACAGGGAATCCAGAAACCGTTCTGGCCCTGTTTTACGAAAACCTAAATATCTCTTAACATACTGTTCATATGATCGTTTTGTTACTTTCCTATGAAAATAGATTCATCAAGGTTCAATTACAAAATTTATTCACTATTTAATTCCATTCCTACTATTTTTAGTGATTTTTCACATTCACGTCGCTGCTGCTATCAACATCTATTTTTAAGGTAGACTTTACCTATTACATAGTTTCCATGATTCAACTAGCCCTTTTGCATAAATAGCACAAAATATGATCATGATTAACCATTCCAATGGCTAATCATTCCCAAACATTTCCATACCTCTTAATGAACATCATACAAGATGATTATAAAATTAAGCTCAAAGTGTATATAAGCCATTTTCGCATGGCTATCCAAATTTATACAAAACCAAAGGGTCCATGACCAACAACAAAAAGGGTAGTCCTATACATGTCATTTCAAAGTTCAACCAAAAGTGTACCAAAAGGGGCTTTGATAGTGTGGGCGACTTCGACTTCGACACTCCCGAGTCTGATAGCTGACGAACCAAAATCTATAAAACAGAGATTCAAAGAAACGGAGTAAGCATTTAATGCTTAGTAAGTTTTGAGCAATGGAATTAGGCTCAACTGAAGTATAGCATTCATATAACTAAACGGATAATTTCATATACACATATATTCTCAAAAATCAGCCCTACTTCACATTTCCAACCCTTATATTCATACATAAGGGATCAACTTAACCAAAAACCGGAAGCTCCTTAATCGACTGAGCGAATGCTATTTAAGAGGAATCAATTAATCCAATGCATGTACAACACATACCTCGTTGTTGAGATTTTACGAGCGTATTAATTGAAATTATTACAGCAGATCGCTCGTTCCCAAACTCAAGTAATCTTCGGGATTTAGCCGGATATAACTACTTGCGCAAGGCCTTCGGGTCTTAGCCCGGATGTGGTCACTAGCATAAATTCCTTCGGGACTTAGCCCGGATTTAGTCGCTAGCACAAATGCCTTCGGGTTTTAGCCCGGATATAATCGCTAGCACAAATGCCTTCGGGTCTTAGCCAGGATATAGCAACTCGCACGAATGCCTTCGGATCTTAGTCCGGTTGTAGTCACCTAGCACAAAAGCCTTCGAGACTTGGCCTGGATATCATTTGAATAACCATGCACATATATCAATAAATCATGACACATCCATATTTCATTTTCATTACCAAAGCTCAAACACAAAACACTTATCACACTTACAAATTTCGGCTCAATAGCCACATACAAAGAGCATGATTTTGATTTACTCAAGACATAATCTAATCGAATCATAATCTAAGCTCCATTACTCGAAAACTTACCTCGGATGTTGTCGAACGATTTCGGTGGCTATTCGATCACTTTTTCCTTTCCCTTATCCAACTTTGGTCCTCTAAGCTCTTGAGCTAATTCAAACAAATTTAACTTATTAAAGTCTCATTATGCTAGCTTATGGCCGAACATGACAATGAATTTGATGGGTCATATGGCCACCTTTAGCTCAAATACAAAATGGTCATACGCATTTTTAATCACATTAAGCAATTTAATACAATTCATTCGAACATCAAAAGAGAAGCTCAAGGTACTTAGCCCATATATACATTAGACATTAGAGTCACATATGTACGAAATCACGAATCGAATTCAACATATTAGCTAATATTTCCCCTTAGCCGAATTTCTAAGTCAAGGTAAAGCCATCAATATGCTTACCTATGGCCGAACATACACATCAACTTATGTACTCATTCATGTGGCCGAACATACATGTCTATGCTGAGGCCGATTGCAACACTTAATACATTCTACAAGTATGGTCACTTGTATTGACTAAACCCCATTTTGTTTCAAGTTCAAAACTTGGCTAATACACGTATATACACTATTAAAGCATCCTCTCCCTTTCCATCAATTCAACACATGCATTACTCATTAATATACAAAATTATATTCGGCCTTAGCACACAACTTGCTAGCCGATTCTTCTCCATCTAGCATCTAATGCACATATGTGCTCATTTGTTAGACCCTACTTCATCCAACAACAACCATATTTCCCCTCTACTTCCTACCATGGCCGAATGCTCAAGATACCTCAATACCGAAACTTTTAGCTTGGATTGCTTAAAGAACTTGGTGATGAGTTCAAATTTACCTAACACCTCAAGCATCATAACACATCCATATAGCTAACATGCTAATAGTCTCAAGGCTTCAACTAAAACTTTTGAAGCCTCTTAGTCGAATACTAACTCTCTAATAATCCCAAATCCATCCATGAGATAGTTAGAATTTAGACCAATCATCCAAGGGATGTATGAACTTTCAAAGCAACATTAAACATACCTTAATCTAGTGAGCCTCCATAGCAAATTTTCTCCAAGCTCATTCCCTTCCTTTCTTTCTTCTATTAGGCCAAAGATGTTCAAGGATGAACACTTTTTTTTTGTTTTCTTTCTTCCATTCACGGCAAAAGGGGGGGAAACAATCACACACATTCTTTCTTTTTTTTTCATCATATTCCCTTTCATTATTTTATTACCATGCTCCTTATTTTATTTTTCCTAACATACATCACTAACATAACATGTTTGTAACATGTTTCCACCCATAGCATGGCCGGCCACTATGCTTTAATTTGGCTAATTTGACATGCAAGGACAAGCACTTTCCCACATATATTAATAGGCCACTTGAACACTTGCCTAGCATATTTCTAAATTATCTCACATAAGTTCCTACTAATAAATTTCACATACACCGACCAAATTAAAGTATGGAACTATCACACAAGCATTTACGCACATCATAAACACAGAATATAACCTTTAATTATTTATAAGACTCGGTTTCGTGGTCCCGAAACCACTTTCCGACTAGGGTCAATTTAGGGCTGTCACACTCCACTGGCAGCATAGCTGCTTTATCATATAACTGGAGGCCTAGCCTCTTTTAATAACTGGGGCAAAGCCTTTTTCGGTAAACTAGGGCAAAGCCCTTTTCGGTAAACTGGGGCAAAGCCCTTTTAGCACTTCCTCCATTCATATAAGACCCAACCCATGCATATGTGAATATATCATGGCATATCATGTACAAAAGCAGTATCACATGCATCTTAATTATAACATAACCCTAGGGGTATAATGGTCATTTTCACCTAGGGACAAAAATGGTCATTTTCACATTATAAGGGTAATTTCATTTCTCGACCAATTATTAGGGTTTTCCATGATCATTATAAATTATCAACAATTTCAAGTGTTTAATCAGTGACTCTAGCCCATTCTAGCAAAGCCGAGTCATTAGGCCAAAAACCCCTAATGGGCCCTGCATGGCCGATTTAGTCGTCTAGGCCCATTTAGCCTATATTCCATAACAGTATTAACTGTCTTAATGTGCAATTTATCTAGATTCCATTTTCTACCAACTTACCCAAATGGGCCCGAAAGCCCATTGGGCCCGATTTCAACCCCTCGAGGCCCAATTTACCGTGATGCAACAAATCGTGCCCTTACCTGTTCCAACGATCCTGATCATCAAACTTAGTGTATCTAGCTAACCTATGAGCTTTCGCATGTTCACGAGTCTTCGAAATACCAGAATTTTCGGTATTTCAACTTTTCGGCATATATCGAGTTAAGCTACGAAAGAGGGTTCGTTACACACCTGTTTTGTGACGTTCACCAAAGAAGTCTCCCATGGTAACCTACAATTATTCACCACCATTCTTAGTCTACAATTCATGCTAATCAACCTAAATCTTACCTTACCAAAATCGGCCAAAGAACCCCTAATGGCCATAGTTCACTTACCTTCACAGGGTCTGACGATATGATTCAAGCTTATCTAACACTGACACTCCAAGCCTTGCTGCTCCTCCAAAGTTATCTATTCCACTATACAAACCATAAAAATCAAATGAAGAAGCCCAATAAGGCCTATATCTCAAATCGACAACCTCCCTAAACTATAGGGGGTTTCGACTTTTGTCAACAGTTATACTACTGAATCGATTGGAGTATGAATACTTACCATAGTCTTTCTTTTTTTGTACCGCTTAAAACTTAGCAGATGAAGGAATTGGCCACCAAAAAGTGAAGAGAAAAATAAGGTTGGTGGTCAACAAGAAATCGGCACAACCAGGCTTCGCAGGTTTTGGCTTTTGTGGCTTTTCGGCAAAAGTGATGATAAGAAAGAGAGTAGTAGATGGGAAGAAAGGAATAGTAGGCTAGTTTTGGAGAAGAAAAGAAAGAAAGATGAATGGAAACGGTGATAGTTCCGGTTAGAGAAGAAAAACGAAGAAAAGAATGGCTCTATGGTGTTCCAACAGAGGAAAATTGGCACAACTATAGCCTAATGCTGAAATACTACCCTCAAAATCCCCAAGCCGATTTCTCCTCCCTAATCCCCTCTATTCGGCCAACACTAACCCCTCCTTCAAATCCCTAAAATCTCTCCCCTTATCACTCCTTAATTCAAGCATTCAACTGATTCAAACTCTCTCCATCAAAGTTCCATTCGGCTTTAACTTCTGTATGCTCAAGGCATAAAAATAACATCACATTTGCTATCATAGTGAATCGAACCCTGGCTTTTCCCCAACCACTTACACACCATCTTTTTAGCTCCTTAGTGGCGTCACTTAGCCACATTGCCAGGGGCTCTTTTGTGTTACATTTTACCCACACCTTTTAATAAGGCCACCTATCCAAAGCCCCTAACTCCTTAAGTCCAAAATTCAAAAATTCTACAGAGTTTTGGCCATCACATGGGCCTTCCATAAGCCCAATTACATACTCCAATTATGAATTTCACAACCAAATACCAAATTTTAAAAACTTTACCAAAATCTCGAGAATCACGAAAAACCCGAAAATCAGGATGTTACACCTATTCTGAAAAAAGTTACAAGGAACTCTGGGTATATGGTTACACTTTAGCACCGTATTTCATTCTCAGACGGATGATCAATTTGAATATATGATTCAGATTTTTGAAGATGTGTTTTGGTGTTGTATTTTAGAATTCAAATGGCAATTGAAAAAGAAATATTTGTCGTTAGTTGAATCCGTATATAGTAACAGTTAACAGTCAAGTATAAGATTTCACAGTATGAGGTTTTATATGGTCATAAGTGTAAAATTTTGATGTTTTGGACTGAGTTCAGTAAGAAAAGATACATGTAGTTGGTTTGATTCGTTGAAACTGAAAAAAGATGAAAGGGATCTGAGACAGTTTAAAAACAGTATTTGATCATCTGAAATCTGATGTGAATCTAAAAATGAAAAGAAATAGAGTTTTAGATTGGCGACAAAATATTTTTGAAAGTTTCGCCATGAAAGAAAGTTCTCCAATTTGGTCGTAAAGGCAAATTAAGTTTTTGGTTTATCGGGTTCTATAAGATTATTGAAAAGAATTGGGCCTGTTGCGTATTGATTGGTGATATTATCAAAGCTCTATAGAATTCACAATGGTCTTATGTGTATATGTGTTATGAAAGTATCGATCAGACCCATCATCTGTTATTACTTTGATAAATGTTAAATTCAGCCTGACATCACTTACAATAAGAGGTTGACTGAAATGTTGGCACTTGAAGAGAAAAACTGAGAAATAAAAAGGTAGCATTAGTAAAAGTTCTTTGACAATGACATGATATAGAAGGAGCTACCTAGGAACTAGACGAAACTATGAGAAAGTAATATTTGAATCTCTTTACTGGTAAAATTTTCGAGGACAAAAATTTCTTAAGGGGGAGAGTTGTAATAGTCCATTTTTCAGTCAGATCGAAACAATGCTTTCAAGACCACAAATCTGATCTGAAAATAAAATTTATTTTTATTTTATTACATGGTCCGTAATATGTTAGAAATGTCATGTGAAAATTTTGATAAGAAAATTTTACCGATTATCTGTTTAATTATGGGAAGGACCAAATCACATAAAATGCAAAACTTGAATTCTAGTAGCTAGAAGGATTAAATAGCTATGGAATTCAAAATTTGAGGTCCTTATATGGTAATTAGACCATTAATAAAAAGTTAATAGATATTTTTGGATGATTCATCCATGGAAAATTAGAAAAAGGCTAAGGACTAAATTGGAAATTAAAATTATTAAAGATGATAAATTAATTAAATAGAAATAAAAATAAAATTTATCATCTTCTTCCCTAAAATATTCCATGGAAACCCTAGGAAAGAGAAAGTAAGTTTTCATGGGCAAATTGGGTAAGTTTTCTTGTCTCGTTTTTAGTAATTTTGATATTTTTGAAATCGGGGTAGCTTAATCTATCTATTTGGGGATCAATTTGAAGAGTTATCAAAGTATGAAATTTAGGTCATGGATGTATATGTTGAAAATTTAAAATTTATGGTAGAAAAATGAAAGGTTGTTGATAGATAAACAACTTTTACAAAGTGATTTTTGATGAAAACATGATTTAGGGACTAAAATGTAAAGTTGTGAAAATTGAAAAAAAAATTTAAATTTTATAGAATATATGTGCTGTAAATTTTATAGTGAAATTTGGTTAGGCTTGGAATATGGAGTAAATTGCATAAATTTCATTTTCCGAGCCTAGGGACGAAATTGGAATTTATGGAAACATTAGTGGAAAAATGGTAATTTTGCCTAGGATGTAAATTGAGTTCACTTGAATATGAAATGTGATAAATTGATGTAAATTTTACTCGTATAGATACGGATAGACCAAATTCGGAGCTAGAACGAGGAAAAGAGGAAAATGTTAGATTAGTAGATTTTGCGTACATGAACATTTGTCGAAGTAAGTTCGTGTAACTAATTTGTGTATGTTTATATGTTTGAATTAAATGTTGCATTTTGCATTGTATAGATATCATATATATATGACATTGAAAATATATCTAAAAAAGCCCGATCAATAATAATACTCGATAAATGATAAATGATAAAAATGTTACTCATATGCTTGAAATGAATGTGGAATGTGTTTAATTGAATTATGTGAATGTTATGGAAATCACATGCCCGATAATGCTTGAAAATGTTTAAATCCTGGTTGAATAAATGGAAAATCGATGGATATGTGATTTCCTGAAATGAATGAGGTTCTGCATTTGTTGTTGATGGGATTTAGCTCGGATGAGTAATCCTATTGACCTCATTATAGAAAGGATTTAGCCTAGACGGGTAATCCTTATATAAGTCCTCTTGAGCATATGTTATGGATTGGACTTGGCCTAAATGGGTAATCCAGATCAAGTTCCTTCGAGCATATGTCATAAAAAGGATTTAGCCTGGACTGGTAATCCTGTTGTATACACGTGTGGCTCGAGAGTGTACTCTCTGAAATAGTACCTTATGGGTACATTTGAATATGAATTGACGGATCCTAACTTGGACACCTTGACTATGCTACCTGTGTATCCATCGATATTTCAAATAAATTCAATGAGTGACAATCCAAACATGAGAATATATGAATAATAAAATGAGTTATTACACATATCCGTCTGAAATACAAGAAAATGAGGATACATGAGAATTGATATATGAAAACATGAAATGATTGATATATGGTAATATGGGATGATGATATTTGTACATGAAATTTATTTGATGAGTATGTTCATCCTTGATTATAGATTTGTACCACTTGAGTGTACTATTTGTGACCTTGATATTTTGAATGATATGAGTAAAGTTCTGACATGAAATAATCTGAACTTGAGATGAACTATTATGAAATTATACTTGTAATATAAAGAGATGATTTATACATGATAAATGAATAAATGTTGTGGAAAGCATATGTGCCTAGAAACTTTGTCATTGTTGAGCCCATATATGTTTTTATGTTATTATATAATATACTCTAACAAGGGAAATGAGGATGTGTATAGGGCTTGAGGTCAAATTGATTGAATATGACTTACATGGTTACCTCAAAATAGAATGAATGGTAAGTTAAGTACCATGTTATATGAACTTACTAAGCATTTTATGGTTACTTAGTTTTATTTCCCTGTTTTAGAGTAAATCGGAAGCTCATTGGATTGGAAGCTTAGCGAAGATCACTCACACTCTCCATCGGCCCATGTCAGTACAATATGATAAAGCAATTATGGTTACAATGGCATGTATAGGTTAAATTGGCCATATTGCAATGTAAATGTAAATGATTATTGTAATCTAGCCATTAGAATGGCTAGTGATGATTATGTTTAGTATATGTATATATGTATTAAGTTTATTCTATGGAGATAACATAAGTGTTTATTATTGATTGATTGAGAAAGGTTAAATAAGTATACTTATAAAAGATAAGATTAAAAGTATGAATGCATGTAACAATATATCATATTAGATGTTATAAATTGCTTGAATTCAATGCTTGGATTGGTTGGTGTTTGGATGTAAGTTTAGTGCAGGAGTTTGGTATGATTTTGGGTGAGAAAAGAAGCTAGGAATGACTTTATTTTTTCCACACGGGTAGACACATGGGCTTGTGGTTAGGCCGTGTGTCCCTTGCACCTTAAATTTTAGATAATAGAATGCTAAGAATTGAGCACACGGGCAGAGACACGGGCATTTGTCTAAGCCGTGTGTGCTACACGGCCTTGCAGACGAACATATGGCATGGCCGTGTGCACAAGTTAGAGAGTTTTACGGGGTCGAACACAACTTATAGCATGAGCATGTTGTAGGGTCACTTGGGTGTGTGAGCCCCGCACCTTGGAAAATTTTTGAAATGTCGCGAAAACATTATTGAGTTTTCGATTAAGTCCCGACTTGAGTCTAATGCTCGTTTTGGGCCTCGAGGATCCATTTAAGGGACGTTATGAATAAATCTCAAGAAATGAATAGTAAATGTTTGAATTATCTGAAAATATTTTGAAAGTTTTGGTAATGCTCCATAACCCTGTTCCGGTGACGAATATGGGTTAGGGGTCTTACAGGTCATCCCTAAACATTCCACCGTACAAAATTTCTTTCATGCTTCAGATTAAACCGAATGAATAATAATAAATTCAAGCACTCATGTCTCTACGACTATCTATAAGACTTATATCTCATATGGCATCATCAAACATGCTTACCTAGGTACTTCTAATCTATTTTTCAATTTAACTAAGTAACCTAATCAATTTCCCATAAAAACAATCAAATTATCTTATATTAATAAAAAAATTTCATGCTTGAAAAAAATCATTTCATGTTTCATTATTTTCACCCATTATTCACAATATTAATATAATCCAAGCACCATGCAACAATATAATAGTTATATATATTTTTAATAAATAATCAACTAAATCAAAGTAAACACACAAATGAAAACACACACAAACTAATCTTATGTACTTTTCCCCCATACTTTTAGAGCATACATTGCCCTAAGTGTAAAATAATTGAAGTGCGAGAAAGAAAACTTCCCTGAGTACATCGAGTCCTTATTGCAATGATAATCTTGGGGTTTGTGTGCTCCAAGTGGGTGAAAAATGTAGCACCCCTAACCCGTCTCCATTGTTGGATTTGGGTCACAGAGTATTACAATAACATTTTAAACATTTAACAATAACTCTTAAATAATCAACTATAATTACTAATAATCTAATCACAATATATTTATGAAAAAAGTTCTATCTAGCCCTAAAATAGTTTGAGAGCATTCTGGGGTCAATTCGAAACAAAACAGAAGGATTAGGCAAAAGTTGTAAAATTCTAAAACAGAGGACACATGGTCGTGTGTCACAGCCCAGATTGTGTGGACATTCAAAGTCTGGACACACGATCGTGTCCCAAGGCGTGTGTTCGCCCGTGTTGATATTTGAATTAAGGTCACACGGTCGTGTTGCGGGCCATGTTTTAGACCATATAACAAATTGTTTTAAGACACATGACCGTGTCACGGGCAGTGTGTTAGGCCATCTCAGACCTGGACCTAAAGACAATACGACACACGACCGTGTGAGTGGGTTGGGTCTATCACACGGCCGTGAGGCTGCCTGTGTCTCAGGGCATGTGCAGTGTATTTAACCTCTAAATCAAGCCATTACATACACCATTCCTTGTGCAAAAAGACATACCATATCTAGATAATTTCCTAGGTTCAAAATAACATTCAAATCATGAATGAAATGCCAAAATTCCATCCATCTTATACGTAACCAATATGCCATTCAAATGCACCTCAACAAAAATTATTCATTCAAATAAACAAGTTGAAAGAACATATAACCTTAACCACATTTTTCTACTTGAACATCCACCAAAATAGCCAAATATGTCCATCCTCACCAAGTTGATTTTGAACACAATATTTACCTACTCACATCAACAATTACATTCATACAAAATATCCAAGCTAATGAAACTATATACAAGCATTTGTTCCAAGGCAAAGCATAATTCAAAGTTTACATGAGATTCAATGTAAGTAACCTTCACTGAATTTAACTATAGACAAAAAGATCTTGACTCAAACATTATCATCCTAGGTACATGCCATGACACAAAAAGAAATACGTCACGAATGTTGAGTTCAAGATTGTTTTTGGATGCTAAGTCGATAGTAAAAATATAGGTACCTAACCTCGACCAATATAGTTGTAAAGAAACGAAGTCGATGACTAATCCGAATCTTTTGTTTTTTCTTGAATCAAAATCGATTGTTGTGTTTTTTGATCTCATTCAGATAATACAACTATAGAACTTAAATAACTTTTTTTTATACAATTCAGTCTTTCCATAATCATTTTACAAAATTACCTTGACATTTTATCTTTTATGCAATTTAGTCGCTAAGTATTAAACTTGTAAATTCACTACATTTAATCATTACTCATCCTATCCGAATATTCTAGGAACCTAGTACAACCCATCTAACGCCCCAAAAATTCTGAAACCCAAAAATCCCAAAATCCCGAACTTTCTTTGTTTTCGATTTTGATAAAAATTGTGTTTTATATTCCTAGCCAAGTGAAAATTATAGTAGGTCTTAATTAAGGTTTGAGTTCAAACCTAGGGGTAAATGAAATTATAGTTTAATTATTAAAAGGACCTTGTTGGCAAGTAGTTGGGCTTTTAAATAAAGATAGGGAAAAATGGCATCAAAAAGCCTTGTGGAAGAGTGGCTAAGTGACGACACTTAGAGTGTAGGGAGGTGGCGTTAGCGGCTAGCAAGGAGATCCAAGGTTCAAATCCTAGTTTAGTTTTTTTAGAAGTTTAATTTTGGCCTTCTATAAGGATGGAAGTGGCGTGAAGATGGACTCCAAGGGCAGTAATCAGAAGAGAAATTTGAGGAAAGGATCAAGGGATTATCAGGGAGAAAAACGAGGGGATGAGAAGTGAGGAGCAAGTGGAGCCAAAAAGGGAACTTGGTCTTGAGGAATTCGGCCATAAGGTTTATAAATAGGTGCCGAATGCAAGGGTTTCAGGCTAATGCTGAAATCTTTTTTCACCTTGCTACCGGAAACCCTATTCTCTTTAAGATCCAAAAAGCCGAAAACCCTTGCTTCCTTCTTTCTTTTCTTGTGCCGATTCTCTATTCTTCCTTTGCTCAAGTCTTTGATCCATTGTTAGTTAGTCGATTTCTTCTTGATTCCCTTGGTGCCAGATAAACCTTTTTCATCATACCAAGTTTGAAAGCCAGAAAGTCTCATCTTCCAAGGGTCGAATACTCTTTGACCGAATCTAGTGTAAGTGTTTGCTCTTCCTGTCAGTTTTTGCTAAGGTATTGATTATTTTTCCTCACTTCTTCTAATTGGTTTTTGGGTAGGAATAGGTATCGAATTTTAGTTTTTGGATCCCTGCCGATTTGCTCTTCAAGTTAGATACGTTGGTAAGTACTCTTAATCTTAGTTAGCTGAATGGTCATAGTTAAGGTAAAGGGGACTTGTGTTGGATACGAGTCACCTATTATTCTGGTTTTAATAGTTAAGATTGATGCAGATCTAGGAGTTGATCGTGGTTAGTGATTAAAGAAGGGGTTGTTATACTTGTCGCGCAAGGTAAGGTGAAAGGTGAGGTTTCGGTTTTAGTAAAAATATGTATTAAGCATGCGATTAATTGTAGGATGATATCGTTTGTAGGTTGGTGACTAAGGGAATCGCAGCACGCTTGCTTACCAGGTGTGTACATACACTGCACACACACAATGAATCGACAAAAGCCGAAATGCCGAAAAGCTGAAAAGCCGAAATGCCTAAAAGCCGAAATGCCTAGAAGCCAAAAGTTGGGCTATGGTGGTCTTGTGAATGCGCGAACATTCGTGAGGAGGAAAGTGATATGTTGCCTGACGCCCACAGGCAATTCTGTGGAATTGGATTGTGAATTGGCCAAATGGGCCGAAATGGGCTAAATGGGCCCGATGGGCTGTTGGGCCCATAATAGTCAAAAGGTGAAAATTGATGGTATGTGAGAGAAAATTTAATGTGAGCATGAATATGCATGTGATTTGGGCCTAAGGGGCCATATGAATATGAATTGGGCCTGATGGGCTATATGAATTAGTATTGGGCCTGATGGGTCATATAAATGATATTGGGCCAAGTGGGCCATATGCATGTATGTAGGGGTTTTGGGCCTAGTATAGGATAACTACATAAAACTTAATTAATATATTGCAACCGTGAACAAGTCATAGGGTTAAGGTGTGGCAACGTATATACGCATGTCTAGGATTGGATCTAGGGAGAGCTTGGTACTTAAGCGGTCTTAATGACTCACCTCCTCTTCTCTAGAATCCTACCTGGTGCGTAGTATTCATTCATCTTAGCTCATGAGATTTGTTAACGAGCTGAGGTAAGTGAAAACCGTATTAAAGGGAAAAATTACCAAAATGCCCCTAAGGACGAAAATGACAAAATACCCCTAGGTGTTAAATGTAAGTTTTATGGATGTGACATGCATACATATGATATTCTGCTTAGGTTACATATGGGTTGGGAATTATGGAACGGAGGAAGTATATGAGGATCGCATGGTTGCTTGACAATCATGGATCCGCCGACGGCTTTTAAAGCCCAATGTGTAAATGAAGGTAGTTTCGCAACCGGGCTACCATTGATGTGTCAGTTGGGTAGGTCCATATTTATATCCCCACATGGTGTGACGGGGGACGGAGCTGGTGTGTAACGGATGGATTATTAGGATGGGATTTCATTGCATGTTTGTTGTATGATGATTTTTCGAATGCTTGTTTTTCAACGAGGGTTGTACACACTGAGTTAGCAAAAACTCACCCCCTCTTTTATTTTATTTTTCAGGTGATGCACAATAGAAGGTTTGATGTTCAGAGAGACTCTGGGTGGCCAGCTAGCAAGATAATCTGGACTTGTTTTTTTTAGAAAAAGACATATAAGTTTCTATTTTATTAAGTACTATTCAAATCAGATTGTAATAGGGCTTCTATTTTGTTATTATTTGGATTATTATTTCTATGTTATGTAATTATAAGAAGCTGAACATGGTTTCTTAAACTATAGTATTCCTTTTCTACATTTCCGCAACTAAATTTTTAAGTGACATGTCTTCATCAAATCTTATGTTTCAAACAAGTGATTGAAAGGAGTTTATTTTAAAGATGTTCTTTTATTTTAAGAAGGGTTTTCAATTAAAGCATGGTTTTCGCTAAAACACTTCAATGTGACACGCTGAGTTCGGCCATAACGTCCTGGTTGAGTTTGGGGTGTTACATTTAGTGGTATCAGAGCTTAGGTTGCAAAACTCGGGCTGTGAAGTGGGCTTATTACTTGATTTCTTTTTGTGTTTTTAAAAAAAATTAAAAAAGGGGAAGTCTTGCTGAGAGGCACACCGAGCCTCCAATGTCGAACCAAGTAAGTAGTTTTATAATTAAATTTGTTTAAATTGTTATACAGTAAATAGTTAGAGTGCTACTTTAGATGATTTTGTTAGAGTGGAACTGAAGCCCATAGGATCCTGAAACTGTACAGGATTTTTGAAAACAATATTCTCTCTAAATACTTTCATAAAACATCAGCTTAAATATTAAAAATAACTAAAAATTTATAAAATTTTTAATCCAGATAATACGTGAATCGACGATGAGTGCTAGAAATGGTGTGAGAGGTTGTGGCCGAGGTCGCGGAAGTGTTAGGACTGAATTGTCAGCGTCAGGTCATGTGCTCAATATTGGAGTACAAGTGGCTCCGGCCTCATCTGTGGTTAAGAATGGTCAGTACGACCGGGCCATAGGGGATGATGCATTGTCGCAGGCAATGCTAAGGATTTTGGAGAGGGTCACTGGGCCCAACAATGGCATTGGAAATCGGGGGTCCATTCCAGAACGACTTTGATCGAACAGGGCTGAGATCTTCAAGGGCGTGGCTGGCATGCCTCCTAACATGGTGGAATATTGGTTGGAGACCATTGAAAGGATAATGGAGGACTTGGACTGCTCATCAAAACAAAAACTGAAAGGGGCAATGTCACTGCTTAGGGAAGAAACCTATCAGTGGTGGTTGGCAGTGAAAGAGGGCAACCAACTGGAGCGGGTCACTTGGGAGTTTTTCAAAACTACATTCCAAGGAAAGTATGTAGGTGCAAGCTACATGGATGCTAGAAGGAAGGAGTTTTTGAACTTGACGCAAGGAAATAAATTGGTATCGGAGTATGAGGCGGAGTTTCTACGCCTTAGTAGGTATTCAAGAGTAATGGTGGAAACAGACTATGAGCATTGCGTTAGGTTTGAGGATGGACTTAGAGATAGCTTCAAGGTGTTGATAGCTCCACAAAGGGAACGAGTTTTCACGAAATTGTTGGAGAAAGCAAAGATAGTGGAGGAGGTAAAGCACACTGAGCGCGTAAACCGGGAGAAATAAAAAGGTAACAATAAGAGGGAGGCTGAAACTCCTGGTGTGGGACAAAGGCCTAGGGCTAGGGACAGAAATAAAGGGCCAGTTAGAGCAGGGCCCCCTGCTATTAATCCAGGGGTGGCACCTTGTGCTGATTACGGGAGAAGATGTAGAGGCGAGTGTTGGAAGAGAATGGGAGCTTGTTTCGCTGGTGGGTCTATGGAGCATAGGATCAAGGATTGCCCCCGAATGCTAGGACAAGAGCCAATAGTGGGCCAAGGTGGTGCTCAGCCACCAAGAGGTGGTCAGCTGCCGCCAAGGGGTCATGGTCAAGCTAGGGGCGGTAACGGCAATGGACGTGGACGTGGAGCACCAGGCAAAAATACAGGCCATGTGGAGGCGAAGCAGCCAGCTTTGGTTTATGCTGCTCGTCGCTGAGAAGATGGGGATACCCCAGATGTGATAACGAGTATGTTCTATATATATGAGTTACCTTACACAGCACTGATTTGTGACAACCCAAATTAGACCCTGGTCGGAATGTGGTTTCGAGACCACATTACCGAGCCAAAAATTTATTTTTGTGTTTTAATTGCATAAATTTTTGTGTGACAGTGATGAGAAATTAAATGCTTAATATTAGCTTTAGGATTGTGAATTAATTCAAAAAGGACCTAGTTGACGAAGTTAGAAAAGATGATAGATGAATTATAAGGAGTAATTAATAATAGGGTGAGGAAGCATGGCTTTGCATGTCAAATTGCCCATAAAATACATGGTGGCCGGCCAAGGAGTGATGATGCTCCACTCATTCTAATTTAATATGTTTTTTTGGTTAACAAATGATGGGGATAATAATAGGAAAGTGAACAAAAAAAATGGGTGTCATACTTGCCATCTCCTAGCCGAAAAACCAAGAAAAAGAAGGGGAGAAAAACTTGGAAAGAGTTCGGCCATTGCTTGTATCTAGGAGGAGTGTTTGATGTTGTGGCATGAAAATGAGGGAGTTTGAATGCTTAATAAGGAGGGAAGAAGGAGTGTTCATGTTTTCTTTCTTTTGCAATTGTCGTAACTAGAGGAAGAAGAGGAAGCAAGATTCGGCCAAGGTGGTCCTTTAGATCAAGGTATGTTCAATGATATTTTTGGAAGTTTACACAACCTTTGGGTGATGAGTCTAAATTCTATCTATCCCATGGTTGGATTTGGGGTTGTTGGAGAGTTAGGATTCGGCTAAGGAGCTTAAAAAATTTTAGTTGATACCTTGATGCTATTAGCATGCTAGTTATATGGATGTGTTAAGTTGCTTGTTATGTTAGCATGAAAGTTGAAATTGTTAAGCTATTTTGTTGGAGGTGCCGAATTTAGGACTAGGAAGAGAATGAGTATTCGGCTAACATAGTGGAAAGGTGGGTGTTGCCGATTGCTAGATTTAGACTATGTGAGTGGCTATAATGGGCATTAAGATGTGGAACTTAAGAAATGTAATTATATGTGGATTTACATGATGTTACAAATAGATGTGAAAATATGCTAGATTAGGAAAATTCGATTAAGTGTTCATGAGATGAAATTAGGTGTTTAAATGATGTTATAGTTGACATTGTACATGTATACATACATTCGGCCATCTAATTGAGTATGAAGGTGGTGTTAAATCTAATTGTGATGCCCATTCCGAAGTATATATATATACATATATATGTATATATACACAAGTATGCCCATTCGGGATGTTACCTTTAATTATGTGTATAATCGACTAAATGGGTAATTAGTGAGGATGGTTGCCAAATATACAAAAATACATATGCATGTGTAATTGAATTATGAATGTTTAGCAAGATGGCTAAACTAGTTGATTTATAGATCAAGCTCAAGGAGTTAAGGGAGGAGAATCAAGCAAAGGCAAAGAAAAGATCATCGAGTAGCCGAATTGGAACCGTCTTACCCAACACCAAGTAAGTCATTAAGCATATAGTTGGTATTAATTCAAATGGTCATAACGTTTATGTAATGATGCTGAATGGAATGAATAAATATATATATATGCATGTACGTATGTGATGATGAAAGTGTTGAATGAAAAGAAAAGAGGTGAGATGTATTGAGTTGTTGATCTCGGCACTAAATGTGCGGGTATAAACATTTATGACCATGAGATTGGCACTAAGTGTGCGGGTTTAAATTGTGCAGCACTAAGTGTGCGAATTGACTATGTAGCACTAAGTGTGCGAGTTTGATTATGTAGCACTAAGTGTGCGAGTTTGACTATGTAGCACTAAGTGTGCGAGTTTGATTATAAAGCACTAAGTGTGCGAGTTGATTATATAGCACTGAGTGTGCGGACTTAATATATACTTTTGAATCATTATGGACACTAAGTGTGCGACATTATTGAGTCGATCACGGACAGCGGATCGGGTAAGTACCTTGAGTTAATGGCTAATAGGTGCTATGACTATATTTGGAGTTGAGCTTGGTAAGTTTGAACCTATGTGACAAATATACTTGAAGTCACGTACATAAGATTTATCGTGGAATAGGTGAAAGGCCGTTTAGTTGTATGATTGTAACGAAAATAAAATGATGTATGAAAATGCCTCAAATATCCTATTGATGAGTATATGGAATGTGAATGCATGATTTGGTATGAGATTGAACCGATGGGTCTGAGGAACTATGGCATGGTTCGGTATGGATGGAGTAACTAGCCTCGTTCCATTTTGTTTCCTATTGTGATAATGTTATTAATGGATGGTAGTGCATTGCTTATGACTTACTGAGTTATAAACTCACTCGGTGTTTCCTTGTCACCTATTCTAGGTTTCTTGGACTCGTCTCTTTTTGCGTGGTCGGGCCGTCATCGAAGTCATCACACCGGATAGCAAGTTTTGGTACTTTCTTCTTAGTTGGCTTAGGAGAACATTTCGGCATGTATAGGCTATTATGTTGTGTTTGAACTTTGGTATGTAATCTTTTAGCCATGCGAAAATGGCATAAATGTTCGGTTGGGTTTGGACTCATAACGTTAGGTCGCAAATCTTGATAATTCGACCTTTTTATGCCATACGTCATGGTTGATTATTTTGGTGTTAAAATTCATGATATGGCAATAGTGTAGTAGGGGGAAGTTTGACAATGATTAGCCTTTGGCATGGCTAGTCATGATCATAATTGGTGATATGTATGATGAATTACTAGTTAGATCAAGGAGAAATCACGAAATAGGCATAGTTGCTTTCGTAACAGATGCTGGCAGCAGCAGTGACGTGAGATCGAAAAATCACTAAAAATAGTAGGAGTGGAATTAATTGATGAATAAATTATTTATTCGAAGCTCGATGAGTCTATTTTCATATAGAAGTAACGAAAAGATCATATGGACAGTATGTTAAGAGATATTCAGGTTCTCGTGAGACAGGGCCAGAACGGTTTCTGGATTCCCTGTTCCGACTTTGGAGATTTATTATAAATTAACCAGAGATAATTAGGAGTCATGCCATATATTTACAGATTCCTCTCTGAGTCTAGTTTCTATAGAAACAAACGACATCAGTATTGAAGCTCTGTGCAGGGAGATATCCAATTCGTAATGCGCAAGGGTCAGTGTAGTCGATCCCTGTAATATGGGAGACTTTGACTAATAAACTGTACTAATTGGCCCGACTAAAAATTCTGAAAAAAATTATGGAGATGGCCATATGAGTCTAGTTTCAGGGAAAAATCACGAAACTGATTTTCAAGTTTTGAAACTCAAGATATGATTTTTAAAGCGACTAGTACGCAGATCGGCAGCTTGTCTGGGAAATGTCGAATAAGTGGTTTGAAGTCTGTTAACACCTCGTGTTCGACTCCGGCGACGGTATCGGGTTCGGGGTGTTACATTTAATTGGTATCAGAGCTATGGTTTAGTCGGTTCTAGGACTACCATAGCACGTATGAGTCTAGCTATACATGCCGAATGTTAATGTTTAACTTTGTGATGACTTCTGACGGTTAAAATTTTATGTTTTGATTAGTAAATGGATCCCGGTGTAGAAAGAATCTTAGCGGATGACATTGAAAGTGTAGCGGCTGCTCCTGGACAAGGGGCACCGCCTATTGAACCTCAGTCATCTGCGAATAATCAAGGTGAGGGGGCTAAACAAGCCTTCTTTACCATGATGAATGAGTGGGTCGCGCAGTATGCCCGAACCAATCCGGCTGTCCAACAATTCCCGAATTTGAGTAATCCACCCCCGGAGCCAGTAATGCCATCAGTTACTGATCCTGTGAGGCTGATTAAGCCAGCTGTAGACTTGATTAGGAAGCGCGGGGCTGAGGAGTTCAGGGCCATAGTTACTGATGATGCTGAAAGGGCCGAGTTCTGGCTTGATAACACCGTTCGGGTGTTCGATGAACTGTCATGCACACCTGATGAATGTCTAAAGTGTGCTGTATCTTTGTTGCGAGACTCAGCCTACTATTGGTGGAGGACCTTGATTTCCATAGTCCCGAACGAACGAGTAACTTGGGACTTCTTTCAGACGGAATTTCGAAAGAAATATATTAGTCAACGGTTCATTGATCAAAAGCGTAAGGAATTCTTGGAACTCAAGCAAGGCCGTATGACAGTATCTGAATACGAACATGAATTCGTAAGACCCAGTAGGTATGCCCGGGAGTGTGTAGCTGATGAGGTTGCTATGTGCAAAAGATTCGAAGAAGGATTGAATGAAGGTTTAAAGCTACTAATGGGTATTTTGGAAATAAAAGAATTCGTAACACTAGTCGAACGCGCCTGCAAGGCGGAAGAACTTGGAAGGGAGAAGAAGAAGGCTAAATTTGAAGCTAGAGACTATCGTAAAAGATCGACGGGTAAAGCTCCGTTCTCAGCCGTAAAGAAGTTCAGGGAGGACACTAATAAGTCGAGGACGACTGCGGGAATTTCCATCAGAGCAAGACCATCGACGGGCTCCCGAGCTACTTCGGTAGCTAGTGTGGGCAATAATCGTCAAGAGAAACCTGAATGTCCCCAATGCGGAAGACGACACCTAGGTGAATGTTGGGGTAAGTCTACTAACAGGGCCTGTTACGGATGCGGTTCGAAGGACCACTTCATTAGAGATTGCACGGAGCTTGATGAGAAGAATAAGATTCAAGGTGCAAGACCTAGTGGAGTGACAACTAGAGGTAGACCACCCAAAATTTTAGGAGGTAGGGGTGGTAGTCAGAGAGGGGCCTCTGATACGGCTGTTCGAGCCGAGAACCGCACTCCTACTAGAGCATATGCCATTCGCGCACGAGAGGAGGCATCCTCCCCTGACGTCATCACTGGTACCTTCACTCTCTTTGATACTAATGTGATTGCATTGATTGACCCTGGCTCTACTCATTCATATGTATGCGAAACCTTAGCATCCAGTAAGACTCTACCTGTTGAGTCTACGAGTTCGTAATTCGAGTGTCAAACCCTTTGTGTCAATGCGTACTTGTTGATAAAGTGTGTAGGAGATGCCCTCTAAAAATCCGAGAATCCTGTCTTCCGGCCGATTTGATGCTTTTGCCGTTTGACGAATTTGACGTTATTCTTGGTTTGGATTGGTTGACCGCGCATGATGCGGCTGTGAATTGCAAAAGCAAGACTATTGATTTGAGGTGCGCAAATAACGAGATAATTCGAATTGAGTCGACGGACTTAAGGGGGTTACCAGCTGTAATATCAGCAATGTTGGCCCAGAAATGTGTAAGAAAAGGGTGCGAAGCATACCTTGCGTATGTACTTGATGACAAAGAGTTAGAAAAGAAACCTGAATTTGTGCCGGTGGTTTGTGAATACCCGGATGTTTTTCCTGAAGAGTTACCGGGTTTGCCACCTGTTCGGGAGATAGAGTTTGGTATTGAGCTTGTACCGGGAACTACACCGATTTCGATAGCTCCGTATCGTATGGCACCAACCGAGTTAAAAGAGTTGAAAGCTCAGTTGCAAGAATTGACGGATAGAGGTTTTACTCGACCAAGTTTCTCACCTTGGGGTGCACCAGTGTTGTTCGTGAAAAAGAAGGACGGAACCATGAGGTTGTGCATTGACTATCGTCAACTGAATAAAGTAACGATAAAGAATAAATATCCGTTACCACGTATTGATGATTTGTTTGATCAATTAAAGAGAGCATCAGTGTTTTCAAAGATAGATTTGAGATCGAGTTATTATCAGTTGCGGATTCTAGATTCGGACGTACCCAAAACTGCTTTCAGAACGAGGTACGGTCACTACGAGTTCTTAGTGATGCCGTTTGGGCTCACAAATGCCCCTGCGGTATTTATGGATTTGATGAATCGGGTCTTCAGACCATATTTGGATCGGTTCGTAGTTGTGTTCATTGATGACATCTTGGTCTATTCAAGAGATGAGACCGAACATGCTGAGCATCTGAGGCTAGTATTGCAAATTTTGCGGGATAAGCAGTTATATGCTAAGTTCAGTAAGTGTGAGTTCTGGTTAAGAGAGGTTAGCTTCTTGGGTCATGTGGTATCCGCATCGGGTATTCGAGTTGACCCGAGCAAAATTTCAGCCATACTTAACTGGAAGCCTCCAAGAAATATTACCGAAGTTCGGAGCTTCCTGGGGCTCGCCGGTTATTACCGACGATTTGTAAAAGGTTTCTCGATGATAGCCACACCAATGACGAAGCTACTTCAAAAGGATGTTAAGTTCGAATGGACGGAGGAATGTCAGAAAAGCTTCGATCAACTGAAAACTCATTTGACTGAAGCTCCAATTTTGGTGCAACCCGAATCAGGCAAAGAGTTTGTCATTTATAGTGACGCATCCCTACTCGGGTTGGGTTGCGTATTGATGCAAGAAGGTCGAGTTGTGGCCTATGCGTCGAGACAATTGAAGCCACACGAGAGAAATTATCCAACCCATGATCTCGAGCTAGCCGCCATCGTATTTGCTTTGAAAATATGGCGACATTATTTGTTTGGTGAAAAGTGCCATGTATTTTCGGATCACAAAAGTCTCAAATATTTGATGACTCAAAGAGACTTAAATCTGCGACAAAGACGTTGGCTTGAGTTGTTGAAAGATTACGAGTTTGTCATTGATTACCACCCGGGAAAGGCTAATGTGGTTGCGGACACCTTAAGCCGAAAATCGCTGTTTGCTTTACGAGCGATGAATGTGTGCTTGTCTGTTCTACCCGACAATGTGTTAGTAGCTGAATTAAAGGCCAAACCATCATTGATTCATCAAATTCGTGAAGCTCAGAAAGTCGACGATGAATTGGTTGCAAAACGGGCTGAATGTATTCCGAATATGGAATCCGAATTTCAAATTGATGATGACGATTGTTTGAGGTTCAGAAGTCGGTTGTGTGTTCCAAGAAATTCAGAACTCATTTCGATGATTCTGAACGAAGCTCATTGTAGCCGAATGTCAATTCACCCGGGGAGTACGAAAATGTACAACGATTTGAAACGTCGGTTTTGGTGGCATGGTATGAAACGGGACATCTCCGACTTTGTTTCGAGATGTTTAATATGTCAACAAGTGAAAGCAGAACATCAAGTGCCTTCAGGATTACTTCAGCCGATCATGATACCCGAGTGGAAATGGGATCGAGTCACAATGGACTTTGTGTCCGGACTGCCATTGTCAGCAAGTAAGAAGGATGCGATTTGGGTTGTTGTTGATAGACTGACTAAGTCGGCTCACTTTATCCCCGTGCGTACGGATTTTTCATTGGATAAACTAGCCGAATTGTATGTTTCTCAGATTGTGAGATTACATGGAGTACCTATTTCTATCGTGTCGGATAGAGATCCGAGATTCACCTCGTGATTTTGGAAGAAATTGCAAGAAGCTTTGGGTACCAAGCTGCATTTTAGCACCACTTTTCATCCACAAACCGATGGTCAATCCGAGCGGATAATTCAGATACTTGAGGATATGTTGAGATGTTGCATCCTCGAGTTTAATGGTTCATGGGAACGGTATTTACCTTTGATTGAATTCGCTTACAACAATAGTTTTCAATCAAGTATTAAGATGGCACCTTACGAGGCTTTGTACGGTCGTAAATGCCGTACCCCAATATTTTAGACTGAACTTAGTGAAAGTAAGATCCTTGGGGTTGATTTGATTAAGGATGCCGAACAGAAAGTTCGAGTAATTCGTGAAAGATTGAAAACCGCTTCGGATCGTCAAAAGTCGTATGCGGATTTGAAAAGAAAAGACATTGAATATCAGGTTGGAGACAAAGTATTTCTCAAAGTTTCACCCTGGAAGAAGGTGCTTAGATTTGGTCGTAAGGGCAAATTGAGTCCGAGGTTCATCGGTCCGTACGAAGTATCCGAACGAGTTGGACCCGTTGCATACCGATTAATTTTGCCCCCTGAGCTCGAAAAGATTCACAACGTTTTTCATGTCTCGATGCTTCGACGATATAGGTCCGATCCATCGCACGTAATTCCTCCATCAGAGATCGAGATTCAATCTAATTTAAGTTACGAAGAAGAACCAGTTCGTATTTTAGCACATGATGTAAAAGAACTACGAAACAGGAAAATCTCATTAGTGAAAGTACAGTGGCATAAACACGGAATTGAAGAAGCCACTTGGGAACTTGAGGACTCTATGAAGGATCGATATCCAAAATTATTTACCGGTAAGATTTTCGGGGACGAAAATTTCTTATGTGGGGGAGAGTTGTGACAACCCAAATTAGACCCTGGTCGGAATGTGGTTTCGAGACCACATTACCGAGCCAAAAATTTATTTTTGTGTTTTAATTGCATAAATTTTTGTGTGACAGTGAATATATGAGAAATTAAATGCTTAATATTAGCTTTAGGATTGTGAATTAATTCAAAAAGGACCTAGTTGACGAAGTTAGAAAAGATGATAGATGAATTATAAGGAGTAATTAATAATAGGGTGAGGAAGCATGGCTTTGCATGTCAAATTGCCCATAAAATACATGGTGGCCGGCCAAGGAGTGATGATGCTCCACTCATTCTAATTTAATATGTTTTTTTGGTTAACAAATGATGGGGATAATAATAGGAAAGTGAACAAAAAAAAAATGGGTGTCATACTTGCCATCTCCTAGCCGAAAAACCAAGAAAAAGAAGGGGAGAAAAACTTGGAAAGAGTTCGGCCATTGCTTGTATCTAGGAGGAGTGTTTGATGTTGTGGCATGAAAATGAGGGAGTTTGAATGCTTAATAAGGAGGGAAGAAGGAGTGTTCATGTTTTCTTTCTTTTGCAATTGTCGTAACTAGAGGAAGAAGAGGAAGCAAGATTCGGCCAAGGTGGTCCTTTAGATCAAGGTATGTTCAATGATATTTTTGGAAGTTTACACAACCTTTGGGTGATGAGTCTAAATTCTATCTATCCCATGGTTGGATTTGGGGTTGTTGGAGAGTTAGGATTCGGCTAAGGAGCTTAAAAAATTTTAGTTGATACCTTGATGCTATTAGCATGCTAGTTATATGGATGTGTTAAGTTGCTTGTTATGTTAGCATGAAAGTTGAAATTGTTAAGCTATTTTGTTGGAGGTGCCAAATTTAGGACTAGGAAGAGAATGAGTATTCGGCTAACATAGTGGAAAGGTGGGTGTTGCCGATTGCTAGATTTAGACTATGTGAGTGGCTATAATGGGCATTAAGATGTGGAACTTAAGAAATGTAATTATATGTGGATTTACATGATGTTACAAATAGATGTGAAAATATGCTAGATTAGGAAAATTCGATTAAGTGTTCATGAGATGAAATTAGGTGTTTAAATGATGTTATAGTTGACATTGTACATGTATACATACATTCGGCCATCTAATTGAGTATGAAGGTGGTGTTAAATCTAATTGTGATGCCCATTCCGAAGTATATATATATACATATATATGTATATATACACAAGTATGCCCATTCAGGATGTTACCTTTAATTATGTGTATAATCGACTAAATGGGTAATTAGTGAGGATGGTTGCCGAATATACAAACATACATATGCATGTGTAATTGAATTATGAATGTTTAGCAAGATGGCTAAACTAGTTGATTTATAGATCAAGCTCAAGGAGTTAAGGGAGGAGAATCAAGCAAAGGCAAAGAAAAGATCATCGAGTAGCCGAATTGGAACCGTCTTACCCAACACCAAGTAAGTCATTAAGCATATAGTTGGTATTAATTCAAATGGTCATAACGTTTATGTAATGATGCTGAATGGAATGAATAAATATATATATGCATGTACGTATGTGATGATGAAAGTGTTGAATGAAAAGAAAAGAGGTGAGATGTATTGAGTTGTTGATCTCGGCACTAAATGTGCGGGTATAAACATTTATGACCATGAGATTGGCGCTAAGTGTGCGGGTTTAAATTGTGCAGCACTAAGTGTGAGAATTGACTATGTAGCACTAAGTGTGCGAGTTTGATTATGTAGCACTAAGTGTGCGAGTTTGACTATGTAGCACTAAGTGTGCGAGTTTGATTATATAGCACTAAGTGTGCGAGTTGATTATATAGCACTGAGTGTGCGGACTTAATATATACTTTTGAATCATTATGGACACTAAGTGTGCGACATTATTGAGTCGATCACGGACAGCAGATCGGGTAAGTACCTTGAGTTCATGGCTAATAGGTGCTATGACTATATTTGGAGTTGAGCTTGGTAAGTTTGAACCTATGTGACAAATATACTTGAAGTCATGTACATAAGATTTATCGTGGAATAGGTGGAAGGCCGTTTAGTTGTATGATTGTAACGAAAATAAAATGATGTATGAAAATGCCTCAAATATCCTATTGATGAGTATATGGAATGTGAATGCATGATTTGGTATGAGATTGAACCGATGGGTCTGAGGAACTATGGCATGGTTCGATATGGATGGAGTAACTAGCCTCGTTCCATTTTGTTTCCTATTGTGATAATGTTATTAATGGATGGTAGTGCATTGCTTATGACTTACTGAGTTATAAACTCACTCGGTGTTTCCTTGTCACCTATTCTAGGTTTCTTGGACTCGTCTCTTTTTGCGTGGTCGGGCCGTCATCGAAGTCATCACACCGGATAGCAAGTTTTGGTACTTTCTTCTTAGTTGGCTTAGGAGAACATTTCGGCATGTATAGGCTATTATGTTGTGTTTGAACTTTGGTATGTAATCTTTTAGCCATGCGAAAATGGCATAAATGTTCGGTTGGGTTTGGACTCATAACGTTAGGTCGCAAATCTTGATAATTCGACCTTTTTATGCCATACGTCATGGTTGATTATTTTGGTGTTAAAATTCATGATATGGCAATAGTGTAGTAGGGGGAAGTTTGACAATGATTAGCCTTTGGCATGGCTAGTCATGATCATAATTGGTGATATGTATGATGAATTACTAGTTAGATCAAGGAGAAATCACGAAATAGGCATAGTTGCTTTCGTAACAGATGCTGGCAGCAGCAGTGACGTGAGATCGAAAAATCACTAAAAATAGTAGGAGTGGAATTAATTGATGAATAAATTATTTATTCGAAGCTCGATGAGTCTATTTTCATATAGAAGTAACGAAAAGATCATATGGACAGTATGTTAAGAGATATTCAGGTTCTCGTGAGACAGGGCCAGAACGGTTTCTGGATTCCCTGTTCCGACTTTGGAGATTTATTATAAATTAACCAGAGATAATTAGGAGTCATGCCATATATTTACAGATTCCTCTCTGAGTCTAGTTTCTATAGAAACAAACGACATCAGTATTGAAGCTCTGTGCAGGGAGATATCCAATTCGTAATGCGCAAGGGTCAGTGTAGTCGATCCCTGTAACATGGGAGACTTTGACTAATAAACTGTACTAATTGGCCCGACCAAAAATTCTGAAAAAAATTATGGAGATGGCCATATGAGTCTAGTTTCAGGGAAAAATCACGAAACTGATTTTCAAGTTGTGAAACTCAAGATATGATTTTTAAAGCGACTAGTACGCAGATCGGCAGCTTGTCTGGGAAATGTCGAATAAGTGGTTTGAAGTCTGTTAACACCTCGTGTTCGACTCCGGCGACGGTATCGGGTTCGGGGTGTTACAGATTGATATTGGATCAACGCATTCATATGTTGCATGCAATTATACTGAGTCTTTGGGTGATATATTTGAGATTATTGCGTATGAGATGACTGTGGTAAGTCTGTTAAGGCAGTCTGTAAGAGCAAATATGATATTTAGGGAGGTACCCTTAGTAGTCCAAGGGGTTACCTTTTTAGTGGATTTGATAGAGCTATCGTTTAGTGAGTTTGACTTAATCTTGGGTATGGATTGGCTGGTGAAACATCGAGCCACCTTGGATTACGCTGCAAAGCGAATGGTGTTAAGAACGATAGAGGATAAGCAAGTAGTGGTGATTGGTGAACACCAGAACTATCTGTCGAACGTGATTTCGACGTTAAGGGCTGAGAAGTTAGTACGAAAGGGATGCGAAGCCGTTTTGGCTTATATTAGTGATACGGAAGTACGAAAGGGATGCGAAGCCGTTTTGGCTTATATTAGTGATACGGAGGCTCAGATCCCTACTGTTAAGGAGTTAAGAATGGTTAGGGAATTTCTAGATGTTCGTCTTGAGAAGTTGCTTGGGTTGCCACCCAGCAGAGAAGTAGAATTTGGAATCGAGTTGTTACCTGGGACGGCTCCAATGTCTATCACTCCTTATCGGATGGCACCAAATGAGTTGGTAGAACTTAAGGCACAAATTCAGGAATTGTTGGATCAAGGGTTCATACGACCAAGTGTGTCTCCATGGGGAGCACCGGTTGTAACACCCCAAACTGGCCCAGACGTTACGGCCAAATCCAGCATGTCACATCGAAGCGTTACTGAAAAACTCATATTTTATCTAAAATCTTTCTTAGTGTTAAGAGTATTTTCGTTTTAAGTTAAAGTGAATTGAAGCTGTGCACCAGGTAGGATATCGGAAAAGAGGAGGTGAGTCCATCGGACTGCTTAAGTACCAAGCTCCCTTCAGATCCAATCCTAGACATGCACACCACCATTGCCACACCTTAACTTAGTGTATGTTCTTAGGAAACCAATTCAATTAAGTCCAGTTTAAGGAAAAACGATTAATTTTGGAAAACATTTTCATTGCGGAAGTTTTGCTTTGTTGTCGTGATATTTTAAAATCAATTACTATTTTTGAGAATGCGCTCTAAAACTAATCAGTTTCAGCGATTAAGATAATATCATACCTATTCTAGTAAAACATATTAAAACCATTTAAAATCATTAAAGCGGCCTTATTACAACTTAAAACCCAAATCATGAAAGTAAATGAAAACTAATTAAATTATAAGAAGAAAATCAAGTTTTGCAGTACACTCCGAATCCTTGACAGCTCCAAGTCCACTATGGTTGGGGGTTACTTGCATGGATAAAATTAAGGGGTGAGTTTGGGAAACTCAGTGTGTAAATTAATCCAACCATAGTCCAAATCAGTTCAAACCACAGAAATAGATTAAGTTGGGCCTTAGCCCTATACAGAATTTAGAATGAAGCCCATAGGCCCATAATAGAAACAGAACAGATATCATGTATGCAAAAAACCCAACCCATATCCATCCGTATATACCCCCGTGCCAACCTTACACCATGTGGGGAGACTTCTCGACCTACCCATCTGTCTACACGTCACAAGTATGCAGCATGGCTGCCAGAACAGATATTGTGACAGAGTCACCAGATACAGATAATTATGGTAGGGCCACTAGAAACAGATATTTGTGGCAGAGCCACCAGAAACAGATATTTGTGGCAGAGCCATCAGAAACAAATATTTGTGGCAGAGCCACCAGAACGTTTCCTCCATCATTATAACCCATATCCCATGCAACAGATATACATGTCATGGCATACAACAAACAGAATCAGAACATCATGCATTTCAGTCAAAATCAACCCTAAAGGTATAATGGTCATTTTGCACCTAGGGGTATAATGGCAATTTTCATACTTAGGGTATTTTAGTAAATTTACCTATTTTAGGGTTTACATACATACTACAACCATTATCGCATCAACAGAAACACTTACCGAGTATTCTTACCGATTTGGGCCCGTTGGCCCATTACCCCGTTCTCGGTCCATTAAGCCCAAATATACTGAAGTGCACGAAATTGCGCACTCTGCAATCCTATCACTTGAGATTACCAGGAATAGCAATTCAAACCATCTCACGAGTGCTCGCACGCTCGCAAGTCCCAAAATACCGACTTTTCGACATTTCGGCTTTTCAACTTTTGCCGATCTAGTCTATGAGTGAGTGTCATTTACACACTTGTTTGCGACGAAACACTGACGAGTTCCACACACACCAGTTGCCTACAGTCAGTTACTAATACGTTAACTATGAATCCATAACAACTTATATACAAAACTCCTTACCCAAAAGTCGACCATCAACACTTTAGGCACTAGAGATCCTACCTTTTTCCAAATCTAGCGACTAGGTTTAGATCCAGTCGTTCCACTTGTCCAAGCCTCTGATCAGCAGCCTCTAGATCACACTATCATCACAATAAAACAATTTTCACAACCCTAAGAGCCATAGGGTCCAATTCACAGCCTCCCTAAGCCTTTAGGGGTTTCGACTTTTCTAAAACCCGAAATAAAGAATAGATTCAAAAACTTACCACCGGTTCCTTCAGTCAACGATTCCACTTTAGTTCCTATTCGATTTTGATGCAGATTTAACCCCTCAAATGTTAGCAGAAATCCAATCTTTAAAGGTCTAAAGATTCGGCTATGCCCCTAAGACTATGGGGTTTTCGGCTTTTTGAAATAGTGAAGAGAAAGATGAAATATGAGAGTTTTGTAGTGGTTTTGGCAATAGGACTTTGGGGTTCAGATGATGTGAGAATTGACCAAAAATATAGGGAAGAATTAGAGGGTTTGGCTAGGAGAAATCGGCATAGAAGAAAAACAAGCTTTCGGGATTTCGACTTTTATGGCAATCGGCTATAAGGCTTAGAAACAAATGGTAAGGAATAGGAGTTAAGTAGAATGATAGAAAGATTTGGCTATAAAGGAAAAGAAGAAGAAGAGAAAATAGATGAAGAGAGGAGAAAAGAAGAAGAGAAAAGAATTGTCAGAAACGGCACCCCCTACCCAAAAAGAAAAAAGAAAAAAATAAATCCTAAAGGCCAAAGATATATGGCACTTATTAGATATGGCCGAATGAGTGTATATCGGCATAGGAATTCTTCCTAAATTCTAATTCCCCGAATTGCTCCTTGATTTTTGGCCAACTTCAATGTTTGAATTTCATTCAAACTCCTAACTGATCAGCCCACCGCTTGCACCGCTTCAGCATGCTACCAAGAGTCTTGATCAGACCCCAACTCTTTCCCTACGCGTGCAGCAAAAAATCCCAACCTTACGCACACGAGATGAGGCTCGAACCCCAGACCTCCGTCTGCCCTGCGCCTTTGCGCCTTCACCCGAGCTACTGGCCACTGCACCACACTTCTTCCATTACTAATATATGGTCACAATTAATTTTAACCTTTAACCCACTTCAGTTCTGGCCCGTTTAAAAATAAAACAGAATTTGCCTTCCCCTGGAATCGAACTCATAACCTCCCGATAAGCCTAGCACGCTGCTGCCACAGCACTGAAGCTTTTCACATGATATATGATCTACTCACAATTAACTTTAGGACTTATCTATAGCAGTCCCGGTTCGTTTAAAAATAAAACAAAATATCGCTACTTACCAGACTCGAACCCTTAACCACATGCACACTCTTAACGCCTCCTTACCACTTGACCAGGTGCCTCTTTTGTGTCACCTTTCCTCCTGAGATATTTATAAGGCCTCCTTGCGGCAATCCTTAGTTGTAAAAAAAAACAACCATTTGCGCACGCCGTGCCTTGAACCCAGGCACCTCCCACGCCCTCCTAGTGTCCTTAGCCACTGGGCCAGATGCCTACTTGTGCTAAAACTCAGCCCAATTTATTAATAAAGCCTACTGCCGAGATTCCCTTAAGAGGCAAAATTTAAGAATTTTGCTAAAGCTATGGGCCGAGCCCTGAACCTTTTTCCCACACCATAACCCTTCATAATTATTTTATTGCTACATTAAACCTACGCAATAATAATCATAAAAATAATAATAACCATAACATCCAAATTATTTGGGCCATCTTCTACTCGAACCTAGACTCAAGGCCCATTACTTCCAGGCCCAAAAATTGGGGCGTTACATTGGTGTTGTTTGTAAAGAAGAAGGATGGAACATTATGAATGTGCATTGACTATCGACAGTTAAACAAGTTAGCTGTTATAAACAAGTACCCTCTACCGAGAATCGATGATCTTTTTGACCAGTTTAGGGGAGCTTCAATGCTCTCGAAGATTGACTTACGTTTGGGGTACCACCAATTAAGGATTAAGGAGGTAGATGTGCATAAGTTAGCTTTCAGAACTCGTTATGGGCACTACGAGTTCTTGGTGATGCCATTCAGGCTAACAAACGCACCTGTCGCTTTCATGGATCTCATGAATCGGGTCTTCCAACCCTACTTGGATCGGTTCGTTGTAGTCTTTATAGATGACATTTTGGTGTGCTCAAAAGATGAGAATGAGCATGATGCACACTTAAGGATTGTGTTGCAAACTTTGAGGGAGAAACAGCTGTATGCCAAATTCAGTAAGTGTGAATTTTGGTTAAAGGAGGTTACTTTTCTAGGACATTTGGTGTCAGCCGAGGGGATTAAGGTGGATCCCTAAAAAATTGAAGCAACATTAGACTGGAAAACACCCAAGTCAGTGTCAAAATTTTGAAGTTTTCTGGGCTTGGTAGGATACTATAGGCGGTTTGTTGAGGGCTTTTCAGTAATTGCTGCACCCTTAACTAAGCTATTGAGAAAGGGGGTACCATTTGTTTGGACGGACAAGCAGTAGAAGAGTTTTGGAAAACTTAAGAAAGTTTTAATTGAGGCCCTTGTATTGGTTCAGCCAATGCCTGGGAAGGAATTTATGGTTTATAATGACACGTCACATGTGGGCTTAGGATGTGTCTTGATAGAAGAAGGAAAGGTGGTTGCATATGCGTCACGACAACATAAGACTCACAAGGTGAATTACCCAATCCATGATTTGGAGCTAGCTGCGATGGCTTTCGCTCTTAAGATATGGAGGCATTACTTATACAGGGAGAAGTGTATAATTTATTCAGACCATAAGAGCTTGAGGTACCTCCTTACCCGAAAGGAGCTCAACCTTAGGCAGCATAGGTAGGTGGAATTATTGAAGGATTATGATTGCACGATTGAATACCACACTGGCAAAGCAAATGTGGTAGCCGACGCGTTGAGTCATAGGTTTAAGTCAGACTTGAGGGCTATGCTCGCTCGTTTAAGTTTGTTGAATGATGGTAGCTTGTTAGTTGAGCTTCAAGTAAAGCCGGTGTGGGTCGAGCAGATATGGAGTAAGCAATTAGTGGATGAGACTTTGTGTGCTCATTTTAAACAAGTGGAGAGTGAGGAGACATCGGACTTTGGGATGAACAGTGAAGGAGTGTTGTGTTTTCATGGGAGAATGTGTATACCTAAGGACAATTATCTAAGACAGTCTATTCTATGGGAAGCACATAGCGGCCTCTATGCTATACATCCTGGAGGGAGCAAAATGTATCAGAATTTGCAGAAGCTTTATTGGTGGCTTGGACTTAAGCGCGAAATTATGGAATTTGTAAGTAAGTGCATGGTTTGTCAAAAGGTGAAGGCGGAGCATCAGTTGCCTTCAGCATTGCTTCAGCTAGTAAAGATTCCACTTTGGAAGTGGGAAGGGATCACTATGGACTTTGTTAGTGGGCTACCCTTGACGCCTACTAAGAAAGATTCGATATGGGTTATAGTGGATTGGTTAACCAAGTCTGCCCATTTTGTACCGGTTCACACTGACTACTGGTTGCAAAAGCTGGCTAAGTTGTATGTGGCGGAGATTGTAAGGTTGCATGAAGTGCCAGTGTCCATAATATCCGATAGGGACCCACGTTTCACTTCGCGATTTTGGAAGAAGGTGCATGAGGCATTAGGTACTAGGTTGAACTTCAGTACGACATTCCACCCTTAAACTAATGGACAGTCAGAAAGGGTGATCCAACTATAAGAAGATATGTTGATGGGATGCATGATTGAGTTCTGAGGTAGTTGGGAGGACTATTTATTGTTAGCCAAATTCGCATACAATAAGAGCTACCAAGTAAGCATTGAGATGGCTCCATACAAAGCATTGTATGGGCGAAGGTGTCGAACTCCAACATGTTGGACGGAGTTGGGCGAACGAAGAGTTTTGGGCCCTGAGTTAGTAGCCGATACTGAGGATAAGGTAAAATTGATTCGGGATCGTTTGAAAGAGGCCTCGGATAGGCAGAAGTCGTATGCTGACCTTAAGCGTCGAGAGATAGAGTATGTAGTGAAGGACTTAGTTTTTCTTAATGTCTCTCCGTGGAAGAAGGTATTAAGGTTTGAATGAAAGGGGAAGCTAAGCCCAAGGTTCATTGGGCCATATCGGGTTCTAAGGCGAATTGGGCCAGCCGCTTATCAGCTAGAATTACCTCCTGAACTAAGCCAGATCCACGATGTATTTCATGTTTACATGCTGAGACGGTATCCCTCAGATCCTTCGCATGTCGTGGCAGTTGAAGAAATCGAAGTCAAGCTAGACCTGAATTTTGAGGAAGAGCCCATACAAATAATTGGTTGAGATGTCAAAGAACTGAGAAGGAAGTCCATTCCATTAGTCAAAGTGCTTTGGCGGAATCACAAAGCTGAGGAAGCTACTTAGGAACCTGAAGAAGCGATGCGATGCCAAAATCCTCAACTGTTTGAATCAGGTAAAATTTTGAGGACGAAATTTCTTTTAGGGGGTAGAGTTGTAACGCCCCAAAAATCTCAAAACCCAAAAATCTTGAAATCTCGAACTTTCTTTGTTTTTGGTTTTGATAAAAATTGTATTTTATATTTCTAGCCAAGTGATAATTATAGTAGGTCTTAATTAAGGTTTGAGTTCGAACCGAGGGGTAAATGAAATTATAGTTTAATTATTAAAAGGACCTTGTTGGCAAGTAGTTGGGCTTTTAAATAAAGATAGGGAAAAATTGCATCAAAAAGCCTTGTGGAAGAGTGGCTAAGTAACGCCACTTAGAGGGTAAGGAGGTGGCATTAGTGGCTAGCAAGGAGATCCAAGGTTCGAATCCTAGTTTAGTATTTTTAGAAGTTTAAATTTGGTCTTCTAGAAGGATGGAAGTGGCGTGAAGATGGACTCCAAGGGGAGTGATTAGAAGAGAAATTTGAGGAAAGGATCAAGGGGTTATTAGGGAGAAAACCGAGGGGATGAGAAGTGAGGAGCAAGTAGAGCCGAAATGGGAACTTGGGCTTGAGGAATTCAGCCATAAGGGTTATAAATAAGTGCCGAATGCAAGTGTATCAGGCTAATGCCGAAATCCTTTTTCACCTTGCTACCGGAAACCTTATTCTCTTCATGATCCGAAAACCCAAAAACCCTTGCTTCCTTCTTTCTTTTCTTGTGCCGATTCTCTGTTCTTCTTTTGTTCAAGTCTTTGATCCATTGTTAGTTAGTCGATTTATTCTTGATTCGCTTGGTGCCAGATAAACCTTGTTCATCATACCAAGTTTCAAAGCCGAAAAGCTGAATCTTCCAAGGGCCGAGTACTCTTTCACCGAATCTAGTGTAAGTGTTTGCTCTTCCAGTCAATTTTTGCTAAGGTATCGATTATTGTTCCTTACTTCTTCTAATCGATTTTTGGGTAGGAATAGGTATCGTATTTCAGTTTTTGGATCCCTGCCGATTTGCTCTTCAGGTGAGAGACGTTGGTAAGTACTCTTAATCTTAGTTGGCCGAATGGTCATAGTTAAGGTAAATGGGACTTGTGTTGGATACGAGTCACCTATTATTTTGGTTTTGATAGTTAAGATTGATGCAGATCTAGGAGTTGATCGTGGTTAGTGATTAAAGAAGGGGTTGTTATACTTGTCGCAGAAGGTAAGGTGAAAGGTGAGGTTTCGGTTTTAGTAAAAATATGTATTAAACATGCGATTAGTTTGTAGGTTGGTGACTAAGGGAATCATAGCACGCTTGCTTACCAGGTGTGTACATACACTGCACACACATAATGAATTGGCAAAAGCCGAAATGCCAAAATACTGAAAAGCCGAAAAGTCGGAATGCTGAAAAGCCAAAAGTTGGGCTACGATAGTCTTGCGAGTGCAAGAACACTCGTAAAGAGGGAACCGATAGGTTGCTTAAGGCCCACGGGCGATTCCGTGGACATAGGTTGCGAATTGGCCAAATGGCCCAGAATGGGCTAAATGGTCCGATGGGCTGTTGGGCCCATAATAGGCAAAAGGTGAAAATTGATGCTATGTGATAGAAAATTTTATGTTAGCATGAATATACATGTGATTTGGGCCTAAGGGGCCATATGAATATGAATTGGGCCTGATGGGGCATATGAATGAGAATTGGGACTAATGGGCAATATAAATGAGATTGGGCCAAGTGGGCCATATGCATGTATGTAGGGGTTTTGGGCCTAGTATAGGATAACTACATAAAACTTAATTAATATATTGCGACCGTGGACAAGTCATAGGGTTAAGGTGTGGCAACAAGTATTTGCATGTCTAGGATTGGATCTAGGGAGAGCTTGGTACTTAAGCGGTCTTAATGACTCACCTCCTCTTCTCTAGAATCCTACCTGGTGCTTAGTATTCATTCATCTTAGCTAACGGGATTTGTTAATGGGCTGAGGTAAGTGAAAACCGTATCAAAGGGAAAAATTACCAAAATGCCCTTAAGGGCGAAAACGACTTAAATACCCCTAGTTGTTAAATGTAAGTTTTATGGATGTGACATGCATACATATGATATTCTGCTTAGGTTACATATGGGTTGGGAATTATGGAATGGAGGAAGAATATGAGGATCGCATGGGTTCTTGACAATCGTGGATCCGCCGACGGCTTTTAAGGTCCAATGTGTAAATGAAGGTAGTTCCGCAACCGGGCCACCATTGATGTGTCAGTTGGGTGGGTCCATATTTATATCCCCAAATGGTGTGACAGGGGACGGACCTGGTGTGTAGCGGATGGATTATTAGGATGGGATTTCATTGCATGTTTGTTGTATGATGGTTTTTCGAATGCCTGTTTTTCGACGAGGGTTGTACACACCGAGTTTGCAAAAACTCACCCCTTCTTTTATTTTATTTTTCTGGTGATGCACAGTAGAAGGTTCGATGTTCGGAGAGACTTTGGGTGGCCAGCTAGCAAGATGATTTGGACTTTTTTTTAAAAAAAAACATATAAGTTTCTATTTTATTAAGTACTATTCAAATTAGATTGTAATGGGGCTTCCATTTTGTTATTATTTGGATTATTATTTATATGTGATGTAATTATAAGAAGTTGAACATGGTTTCTTAAACTATAGTATGTCTTTTCTACGTTTCCACAACTAAATTTTTAAGTGACATGTTTTCATCAAATCTTATGTTTCAAACAAGTGATTGAAAGGAGTTTATTTTAAAGATGTTCTTTTATTTTAAGAAGAGTTTTCAATTAAAACATGGTTTTTACTAAAACACTTCAATGTGACACGCGGAGTTCGGCCATAATGTTCAGGCCGGGTTTGGGGTGTTACAGCCCATATTTATCATTATTTCACAATGTTTCTATGAAATTTAACTATTTTCATAAATATGTTCCTAAACCATAAAATCACTAAAAAAACACTTGAAAAAACTTGTTTATTTAAACACCAAATTTAATTATCTCTCATCTAAATTCAAAACACATTCAAAACATATCATGTCAAGTCCCTAAACTTTTAACAACTTTTCAAATTGACCCCCAGGCTAGCTAGATTAAGCTAAAATGAGCCAAAAACATAAAAATAATTAAAAACAGATAAAAAATTCATACCTTGCAAAGGACTTAAGCTTAGCTGAACCTTGAGGATGAAAAAATTGTGGTTTTTCCTACTTAGTTTTCAGTGATATTGGAGAAGAAAGATAATAGCTTTCTTTGGTTTAATTTTGTTTTAATTTGATTTATTTAGTTACCAATTTACCCTTACTAAAATAACTATTAACTACAAGAATTTGTCCATAAATGTCCACTAGTAACCTTTGTGGTTTATTTACCATATAAGCCCATGAACTATAGATTCCATAGCCATTTGACCCATTTAGCAAATAGAATTCCACTTTTGCAACCATTACGATATAATCCTTTTTACTTAAATTATCTAAACCTTAAATTTTCTTAACCAAATTTTAATACGACCCGAATAACACTTTGTAAATATTTAATAAAATATTTAGAGGATCAGTTTATAGAAAAGAGGTCTGGTACCCCTTTTTCTAAACCCACTTTACTTTAGGAAAATTCCACTTGAACCTAACTATTTGTTTAAACAACATAAATTATTAAATCAACTATATTTACTAGTAATCGAATCACAATATATTTATAACAAACATATACTTACGGGCCTTAAATCAAGTCTACGGGGCCCTAAAAATAGTTTGGCAAAATTCTAGGGTCAAGTCGAAACAAAATAGAAAGATTAGGCAAAAGTTGCAAAATTTGAAAACAGGGGACAAACTGCCAAGTATCACAGCCTAGACTGTGTCGACATTTGAAGTTAAGAGACACGACCGTGTCCTAGCCTGTGTGTCTACACGTATAGATATTTGAATTAAGGTCACATGGCCACGTCGCGGGCCATGTCTTAGACCATTTAACAAACTATTTCAAGACACACAGCCGTGTCGAGGGCCGTATACTAGACCATTTGAAAATTACACCTAAAGACAATAAGTGTTAAAGTCCAGCTATACATGCCACCAATCCGTGATAGTGTGATGTCTCCCGACATGTATGGGAGCCACTTTGTTTAGACAAAGGTACTCTCCAATCGAGCTACACCGACCATGTAATAGCCCTAATTTGACCCTAGTCGGGAAGTGGTTTCGGGACCACAAAATTGAGTCATGAAAATAATTAAATGTTAAATTTCATGTCTATTATATGAGATAATGCATGTGTGAAAAGTTTCATGCTTTAATTTTGTCATTTGTATGTGAAATTTATTAAATAGGACTTATGTGAGACAATTGTGAAATGTGATAGGTTAATTTTAAAGTGATCTATTAATGAATGTAACAAAAAGGATGGACTTCCATGTCAAATATCCATTTTTTTTAGTAGTGGCCGGCCATGATAATGGTTTATATAAAATATATGTATTATATATTAGTTAAGTGGCTTTATATTTTATAATATAGATGAATAAAATCATAATAATAATAGAAATAATGGTGAAGAAAACAAAGTCTCATCTTTGTCCTTCTTAGCCGAACTTAAAGAAAGAAAAAGAGGAGCAAGACATTCGGCCATTTGAAACATAAAGAAGGTTAGTAAATTATGTTAGATTTTTTAAATTGTAGCTTGTTTTAAGTTAATTATCATGTTTCTTACTTAGCCCATGCCAAAACTTTGAATTTTGAGTGATGACTTTAGCATTCGGTTATGGTAGATAAAGAAGGAATTTGATTATTGCCTTTAAGTTTTGATGAAGAATTGTTGATGAAAGAAGTTGATCTTGTTAAAAATATAAATTGCTAATATTCATATATGTAATAGCCGAACATGGATTTGCTTAATGTCTTGAACAAATGCCGTTTGGGGTGTTTTGAAATGAATAAATTAAATGTTTGATCATCTAAGTGTTCGGCATTGTACATGATCTTTTTTAGAGTATGATTTTGAATAATATGAGTATTGGAATATGAGTAATTTATGCATAGGTAAAATTTTATGTTCGGCTTTGGTAGTATATATGTATAATTAATCCATTTATCTAATAATATATAAGATGTTAAATAATAAGATTTTGATGACTTGTGTTTAATGACATTCGGCCAAGGATCATATGTGCTTGCTAATTCGGTATAAGTGTATAGGTGCTAAATACCTTGTATTTGAGGTTTTGGAAGAATAAGTAGTAGTTAATTAAAGTGATGAAAGCTAAATTTTGAGATTGATTAAGTTTGGGCATTCGGCATTACCTATAAATTTTAATATGAAGGTTAAATTGAGTAGTTAGGGCTGAATGGGATATACATTAATCAAAAATGGGTTGCATGCATATGAGTATGTATGTATTTGTGTGTGTGCGGAATTATTGATAAATAGCAAGTGGAAATGTGATAAATGTTTAATAAGTTGATATTCGTATATATGTTTGAATTCATGTATAAGGTAGCATGGTAAGTTATGTGAATCTTTGTTTGTGTATGCGAATTAGCTATTGATATAATAAGCATGAAATCGAGTCATGGCATATTTTATAAAACATAATATGCATTGAAATTATATGATTGTCAAATGTGACTATTATAGAATTAAAGTTGAGTAAGTAATTAAACAAATTCATTTGTTTAAATTTAAAGCTCAAGAGCAAAGAGGAACTAAATTAGATAGGGGAAAGGAGAAAGCAATCGAGTAGATAGAATTAAAGTTGACTAAGTAATTAAACAAATTCATTTGTTTAAATTTAAAGCTCAAGAGCAAAGAGGAACTAAATCAGATAGGGGAAAGGAGAAAGCAATCGAGTAGCCTATCCACAACTGTTCAAAATATCCGAGGTAAGTCTGAGTAATGAAACTTAGCTTATGATTTGATAAAATCATGGTATATAAGCATAATAAATAAATTGTGACCTATTGGTTCTACTTGAATTACGTAGTTGTAACAGCCCAAAATTGACCCTAGTCGGGAAGTGGTTTCGGGACCGCTAAACCGAGTCACCGAAAGGTTTGAATGTGATGTTTATTGTCTAGAATATGTAATCATGATTGTGTGAAAATTTCAAGCTTCGATTTAGTCGATTGCATGTGAATTTAGTCAATAGGACTTATATGAGAAAATTTTAAAATGTGATAGGTCAATGCATGAGGACCTATTAGTGCATGGGGAAGAAAAAGGGGACTTGCATGTCAAATTCCCCCTCCCTAATATGTAGTGGCCGGCCATGCTATGGGTGGAAACATGTTGGGAACATGTTGGCCTAGTGAGGTATGTAGGATAAAATATAATAAGAAGTATGGGGAATAAAGAAATGGAAAAAGGAAAGGATGTGTGGTAATTGTTTCTTTCCTCCCCTTTTGCCGTGAAAGTAAGAAGGAAAAACAAAAAAAAAAGTGTCCATCTTTCTTCATTTCCCCTTGGCCGAATGTTCTAAAGAAGAAAGAAAAAATTTGTTCATCTTTTATCATCCTTGGCCGAAAATGCTAAGAAGAAGGGGGAAGGGGAAGTAAGACATTCGGCCACTCCTTCTAGTCTTGAATAAGGTATGTAATGCATGGTAGCTTTTGGAAATTGTTGAATGTATTAAGCTAGTTACTAAGTCCCTTACTTAGCCCATGTTCAAATCTTGAATATTGTTGGTAACATGAGCAATCGGTCATCTTAAGTCACTATTAAGGTAAGGAAGTATGTACTGGCTTTTGAAATTTTAGTTGATATTGAGTGAGTTATCAAGTGATTTTTGTAAACCATGTTGAAATTTCGATTTTGGGGGTGAGTATGGTTTTCGGCTATAAAAGATTAATAAGGGTGATGATTGTGTTTCATGCTAAACTTAGATGAATAATGGTAGTTGCTCACATCTTGATATCTATGAGTTTCTTTCTTGGTTCTACCATAGACCCCCAAAGTATATGTTTATTGGGTGTTGTTGGAGGTTTATGATAGAAGCTAATGAGTGAGAGTTTGATAGGTACCATGAGGTTAAACTTCATGAGATTGTAAGCTTGTAAGTTGGATGATGAAATTCATGCTTTGTGAAGGTAAAAGGAGTAGAAGGAGCATTCGGCCATGAAGAAAAAAAAGAGAGCAAAGGGGGAAATTTATGATGAATTAAGTGTTAAATGGAATGAAAATGATGTTATATGGGGGTATGTATATTCGGCCATATGAGTGAATACATAGATGATGTTAAATTTGGTTATGTATAATGGACCATATAGAGTACACATGGTGATATTAACCTTAATTCTTTATAATTGATCAAGTGGATGATGTTGGTTTATATGGTCGAATTTGAATTATGAATATGTACCTTGAAATAGAATGTTGCCGTATGCTTCTTTTGATATGAAACTATTAATGTTACGGGATATAAATAACTAGCAAGGTAATTAAACTAGTTGATTTATTTATTTAAGCTCAAGAACCTAAAGGAGAGGCGTCCAACAAGGGGAAATTGAAGGTCATCGAGTAGCCGACTCGGAATTATTTTACCCAACATAAAGTAAGTCATTAAGCATATAGTTGGTATTATTTCAAATGGTCATAATGTTTATGTATTGATGCTGAATGGAATGAATAAATATACATATATATATATGCATGTACGTATGTGATGATGAAATTGTTGAATGAAAGAAAAGAGGTAAGATGTACTGAGTTGTTGATCTCGGCACTAAACGTGCGGGATAACCATTTATGACCATGAGATTGGCGCTAAGTACGCGGGATTAAATTGTACAGCACTAAGTGTGCGATTTGACTATGTTGCACTAAGTGTGCGAAATGAATATGATGCACTAAGTGTGCGAATTGACCATGCGGCACTAAGTGTGCGAGTTTGACTATGTAGCACTAAGTGTGCGATTTGATTACGTAGCACTAAGTGTGCGAGTTGATTATATAGCACTGAGTGTGCGGACTCAATATACATTCGTGAATCATTATGGACACTATGTGTGCGACACTATTGAGTCGATCGCGGACAGCGGATCGGGTAAGTGTCTTGAGTACATGGCTAATAGGTGCTATGCTTATACTTGGTGTTGAGCTCGGTAAGTTTGAACCTATGTGACAACTATACTTGAAGTCACGTACATAAACTTTATCGTAGGATGGGTGAAAGGCCGTTTAGTCGTTTGATTGTAACGAAAATAAATTGATTTATGAAAATGCTTCAATGTCCTATTGATGAGTATATGGAATGTGAATGCATGAATTGATATGAAATTGAATCGATAGGTTGGAGGAACTATGGTATGGTTCGGAATGGATGGAGTAATTAGCCTCGTTCCATTTTGTTTTCTCTTGTGATAATGTTATTGATGGATGGTAGTGCATTGCTTATGACTTACTGAGTTATAAACTCACTCGGTGTTTCCTTGTCACCCATTATAGGTTGCTTGGACTCATCTATTTTTGCGGGGTCAGGCCGTCATCGAAGTCATCACATCGGATAGCAAGTTTTGGTACTTTCTTCTTAGTTGGCTTAGAAGAACATTTTGGCATGTATAAGCTATTACGTTGTGTTTGAACTTTGGCATGTAAACTTTAAGCCATGCGAAAATGGCACGAATGTTCGATTGAGTTGGTTCAAGGGTAGGCATGAAATGGACCTAGTTACTTTCGTAACAGATGCTGGCAGCAGCAGTGTCATGAGATTGAAAAATCACTAAAAATAGTAGGAGTGGAATTAATTGATGAATAAATTATGTAATCGAAGCTCGATGAGTCTGTTTTGATGAGGAAGTAATGAAAAGATCATATGGGCAGTATATTAAGAGATAATCAGATTTTTGTGGGACAGGGCCAGAACGGTTTCTGGATTCCCTGCTCCGACTTTGGAAATTCATAATAAATTAACCAGAGATAATTAGGGGTCTTACCATATATGTACAGATTCCTCTCTGAGTCTAGTTTTCGTAGAAACAAACGGTATCAGTATTGAAGCCCCGTGCAGGGAGATATCCAAGTCGTAATGGGCAAAGGTCAGTGTAGTCGACCCCTGCAACATGGGAGACTTTGACTAATAAACTGTACTAATTGGCCCGACCAAAAATTCTAGAAAAAAATACATAGATGGGCACATGAGTCTAGTTTCTGGGAAAAATCACGAAACTGATTTTCGAGTTACGAAACTCAAGATATGATTTTTAAAACGACTGGTACACAGATTGGGCAGTGTCTGGAAAATAAATTTTATAAGGGGTTAAAGCCAGTTAACACCTCGTGTTCGACTCCGGTGTCGGTTTCGGGTTCGGGGTGTTACAGTAGTGGGATAAATAATTTGTGCATATGACTTGTAGCCGAATGGTTATAGAAATCATGTTGGATAGCAAAACGAAATCGTGTTCTTTGTATGTGGCTATTGAGCCGAAAGTGGAATGGTTGATAAGCATGTTGTGCTTGTGTTCAAGTAATGTAAATGAAATGCTAATGTGTTATGATATATATATGTGCATGATAATGGAGAATTATATCCGGGCTAAGTCCTGAAGGCATTCGTGCTGGTGTTATATCCGGGCTAAGTCCCAAAGGCATTCGTGCTGGTGTTATATCCGGGCTAAGTCCCGAAGGCATTCGTGCTGGTGTTATATCCGGGTTAAGCCCCGAAGGCATTCGTGCTGGTGTTATATCCGGGCTAAGTCCCAAAGGCATTCGTGCTGGTGTTATATCCGGGTTAAGCCCCGAAGGCATTCGTGCTGGTGTTATATCCGGGCTAAAGTCCCGCAGGCTTTGTGCTGGTATTATATCCGGGCTTAAAGTCCCGTATGCTTTGTGGTGGTTGTGACAGCCCTAATTTGACTCTAGTCGAGAAGTGGTTTCGGGACCACAAAATCGAGTCACAAGAATAATTAAATGTTATATTTTATGCCTATTATAAGTGAAAGTGTGTGTGTGAAAATTTCATGTTTTGATTTTGTCTTTTAAATGTGAAATTAATTAGAAAGGACTTATGTGTGAAACTTTGGAAATGTGATAGGTTAAATGGTAGTGGGCAAATAATGCATGGTGGAAAAAAATGTAGACTTGCATGTCAAATTCCCCACTTTAGAGGAAGTGGCCGACCATGATGGTATGGGATACAAAATATATGCATTTTGTATTAATATTATAATGACTACATGGTTTTATAATAGGAAATAAGTATTAGAAAAAAAAGAAGGCCATACATCCTTGCCTTGTTCATGTGAATGTTTGAGAAAGAATGGAGAAAAATGCTTTGAGGATTTCGGCAATGGAGCAAGCTCAAAATCTAAGGTAGAACAAAAGGGCTCTTTGATATTTGGCCTTGGTGATTCTAATTGGAGGTATGTTTAATTTTATTTCTTGATAATTTATGTGAAATTGAGTTAATTGCTAAGCTCCTTTCATAGCCCATGACTCAATTTTTGTTATTGGTTTGAAGTGATGCATTCGGCTATGGGTTGTAGAGTGTCTTGGTGGGTGTTTTGATGTTTTTGTGATGAGGCATGAAGATGGTTGATTTTAAGTGTTTAATAAAAAGGATTGGATGTGAGTGTGTGTGAAATGGCAAATAATGAGTCTCGGTAACTTCATGAAGAGTTCGGCTATTGTGTTTATGTGAATATATATATGCTGAATGTAGTCTTGGATAAGTAAATTTTGATGTATTAGATTGGTAACATGGTTATGCCGATTGTGAAAATGTGATAAAGGTGCCAAGAAATATTTGTAAACATGCATAGTACCGAATGTGTTCATGAATGAATAAGTTATGTGGGTTGTTTAAATGAAAGAAATGGATAAGTTAAGGTATAATTGAGTGTTCGAATATGAATTTAAGAAGAATGATACATTCGACTATGCTTTGATGTGCTTGGATTGTTGTTCATTGAGTAAGTGATTGAGGAATGGTTAGAAGAATTTGAATGCTAACCTAGTTGATTTGTTTATAATGTGCGATTATGATCATTTATAGAGATGTGAATGAATTGTTGTTATGTGAATAAATATTTGTTTGATGATATATATATGTATTCGGCAATGGGATAAAATGTGTATTAAGGTAAGTTTCATGGTGATTATGCTTGTGATGTTGGGTTAATATTCGGCATTGAGTAATGTGGGGTAAGGTGATTAATCGGCTATGAAATTAGCTAAATTGAATAGGTATGTTTAATGATATGCTTAGTGTAATGTATAATCTTGTAACTCGGTTTAGTATTGAGATAAAGGTTAGATGTATGATTGGATTTTGGTATGTGTTAAATTGGTTAATCAAAGATTTAATATGACGAAATGTTAATGAATAACATAATTGGTTTGCACCTTAAATAGTTGAAATAAAGCTTGCCGATTATGATTAAATGTTTAAATTGTAATGGTCATATATAGGTATATATATATGCCTTATGTATGTACCATGTACACATAAGGACATTCAGCAATATGATTAAATTCATGTATAAGGAAGCATGATAAATTAAGTGACTCCTTGCTTGTGAATGTGAATTAGATATAAATTAAATAAGCATGAAATCGAGTCATGGCATGTTTTATTAAATATGATACATATTGAAATCTATTATTTTAGATATAGATTAAATGATATGTGATTGCCAAATGTGATTGTTAAGTGAATAATATTAGTTAAGTACTTAAGCAAATCTATTGTTTTACTTAAGCTTAAGAGCATAGAGGATCAAAGTCGGATAAGGGAAAAGAGAAAGTAAACGAATAGCCGTGGATATCTAGTCGTCGACCACTTCTGAGGTAAGTTTTAAGTGATTAAGCATTGAGTAAATTCAATCATAATAGGACATAATGAGTTGATTTAATAAGATATGATGTGGCCATGATATGTCTTTAACTCAAATGGTATGTTCATAAGTGTTTGGACTTGGAAATTTAAGAGCAAATTGTAATAATTTGCTTAGGACAGCAGCAGTAACGTGGTTTTAGAAAATCACTATAAATTTTTGGTGTAGAATTATAGGCTGAATAAAATATGTAATCAAAGCTTAATTAGTCTAGTTTCTTATAAAAGAGACCGAGTAAGAAAAGAAATTTCCTATAAAGAGATATTTAAAGTTGTGTGGGACACTGTCAGAATGACTCCGAAATCCCCTGTTCTGTTTTTAGAAAATCATTATAATTTGTACAAAAATGGTTATAAGATAAAATTTATATGCTTAGACTCCTTAATGAGTCTAGTTTCAAATGAAATCAAATAGAACATATTTTGAATTCTGTACAATGATAAATTTGATTCGTAGTGAAGAGTGGTCAGATTAGTCAAACAGTGAAATAGGGGAAACTTTAAGAAAAATTTGGTATTGATTGGACAAACCTAAAATTCTGAAAATTTTATGGATGGAAGATATATGAGTCTATATTCAGGGAAAATTAACGGCAATTGATTTTGAGTTTTGTAGCTCCAGTTATAAATAATTTAGTGACTATTGCTCAGGAAAACAGCTTGTAGTGAATATGTGATTTTGTTGTAAACATTGATGAAACTATTTGAGTTGCTTATAAGCTATTGCTGAAATTGATGTACAAGATAAATATATATATATGTGTGGTAAAGCCGAATGGCTAGTGTGAAATATGTATGAGATATGTATATGTGGTAAAGTCGAATGGCTAATGTGAAATATATATGAGATATGTATATGTGGTAAAGTCGAGTGGCTAATGTGAAATATATATGAGATATATACATGTGGTAAAGCCGAATGGCTAGTGTGAAATATGTATGAGATATGTACATGTGGTAAAGCCGAATGGCTAATATGAAATATGTATGAGATATCTATATGTGGTAAAGCCGAATGGCTAATGTGAAATATATATGAGATATGTATATGTGGTAAAGCCGAATGGCTAATGTGAAATATGTATGAGATATATATATGTGGTAAAGCCAAATGGCTAATGTGAAATATATATGAGATATGTATATGTGGTAAAGCCAAATGGCTAATGTGAAATATATATGAGATATGTATATGTGGTAAAGCCGAATGGCTAACATGAAATATATATGATATATATATGTGGTAAATCCGAATGGCTAATGTGAAATATGTATGAGATATATATATATATGTGGTAAAGCCAAATGGCTAATGTGAAATATGTAGGAGATGTGTGTATATTGTGGCCGAATGACCAAATGTGAAAGGTGTGTATTATTATATATTTGATGAGGCAAATGAATTACAAATATGACAATCGATGTGAATGTTGTAACATGTGATTAAATGTACATGAAACTTGGAGATATATTCCGGGTAAGACCCGATGACTACGTGTGGAGATTATGTCCGGGTAAGACCCGATGACTACGTGTGGAGATTTTGTCCGGGTAAGACCTGATAACTACGTGTGGGGACTATTCGAGCTAAAAGTTTCGCTGAAGATTTGAGTAAAGCATAAGATTATACGACTTCACAGTAACAATTGGTAATAAATACGTTCAATGCGTTAAGTTGGTCAGGTATGTATTTTGAGGTTATATTTAAGCTTGATTTGGACTAAATCACAAGGTCGTTATGTGATGCATATGTGAGTAAAGCAATAAGACTGTTCTATGATTATTGTGCGTTTGGTCAATGTGGAAAGTTAGGTGAAAATATGTATTGTACCTATGTTTATAAGAGATCACTATCTAGTGAGAATTTATCTGCCTATTATATATGATGAGATGTGCATATTCGGTAAAGGGATGGTATGCCCGAAGGAAGAGTGAAATAAAAATACGAAAAACTATGTTATAATTTGATTGTTATCTGTTGACACTGTTTAAAACTTACTAAGCATTGTAATGCTTACTCCGTTTACTTTGTTTCCTCTGTTTTATAGATCTCATTTGGAAGCTACAGGCTCGGGGATCGTCAGCAACTAGTCACACTATCACTATCCACTGTTTGGTACTGCTATGTTTTGGATTATCTTATGGCATGTATAGAATAGACTAGTAGTGGGAGGATATTTTGGTTAATGTATATAAGCTATGCGAATATGACATCTTTTGAATGTTTACTTTTATAAGTTTTTTTTAAAATTTTATCCCTGGTTGTGTCTAGCAATTATCCAATTGAATGATCTTTACTTTAAGAAAATGTTCAAAATTTTACTGATCTGGCATGAGTTACAAGTCCGGTAATGCCCCTTACCTATTCCGGCGACGGTTACGGGATAGGGGTGTTACATTTAGTGGTATCAGAGCTACAGTTTAGTCGATTCTATGACTAACGTAGCACGCGTGAGTCTGTTTATACATGCCATAAAGTGATAAAATGATAGTGTGATGATTTTTGACTATTAAAATGTATTTGTTGTATTGTAATGAATCTAGATCCCGATCGAGCTGTAGCAAGCTTCTGACTATGAGAGTTTGTGATATAACTTCACTTGGACATGCTCGGATTATTAAGTTGATCAGGTACGTATCATGTACTCGTATTTGAATTTTGATTTGGATTGAATTATAAGGGTATAAGTGATGCAATTTTGAAAGAGTGTTATGACTATAAATGTGATCTTTGTATGTGGCTATGGAACTGAAAGTTGAATGGTCGATAAGCATGTTGTGTTTGTATTCAAGTAATGTAAATGATATACTAATGTGCATTGTTATACATGTATATATACATGAGAATTGAGAGGTATATATATATCCGGGCTAAGTCCCGAAGAGCATTCGTGCTAGTGATGTATCCGGGCTAAGTTCCGAAGAGCATTCGTGCTAGTGATATATCTGAGCTAAGTTCCAAAGAGCATTCGTGCTAGTGATATATCCGGGCTAATTTCCAAAGAGCATTCGTGCTAGTGATGTATCCGGGCTAAGTTTCGAAGAGCATTTGTGCTAGTGATGTATCCGGGCTAAGTTCCGAAGAGCATTCGTGCTAATGATATATCCGGGCTAAGTTCCGAAGAGCATTCGTGCTAGTGATGTATCCGGGCTAAGTTTCGAAGAGCATTCGTGCTAGTGATATATCCGGGCTAAGTTCCGAAGAGCATTCGTGCTAGTGATATATCCGGGCTAAACCTCGAAGGCATTCATGCTGGAGTTATGAGGCACTATGTGTGCAAGTTCTTCAACTGAGCACTATGTGTGCCAGATCAGTAGTTGAGGCACTATGTGTTCGAGTTCTTCAATCGAGCACTATGTGTGCGAGATTGGTAATTGAGGCACTATGTGTGCGAGTTCTTTAATCGAGCGCTATGTGTGCGAAATCAGTCAGTGGGCACTGTGTATGCAAAGTGTGTTTCATGTATGACCTCATGTGAGACGATGGCATTGATTTGTAATAGTAAGTAAGACCTAACGAGAAAATTCGTTAAACGGACTAAACACTGGTGAACTAATTAGAGTCGGAGATTATACAACATTGTGCTAAATTGGTAATAAAATAAGTTTGAGACATTAAATTGACAAGGTACGTGATATATATATACATTATAGATATGAGATTCTCGGTATATGCAGTTATATGTGCTATTGTGAATAAACACTATTTTGTTAATCATGTTCAAGAAATTATTTTGACTAAGTTTCGACATTTGAAAGTTGGTAAGAATTTCTGATGAATGGTGATAATTTTGGATATTTGAGTTATTCAGGCCTTGTGCCTAGTAGGTTTGGGACAGGTGAAGTGTATACTAGGCTAATAGCCTAATTAGTTGATGGCTGTCGAGTTTATTCGGACTTTGGGTTAAGTAGGCTAGAACCTGTGTGTGGGGTTTGAGCCTATACCTAGTAGGTTCAGACCGATGAGTAAATTGTGTTATACCTATGTGTGTTATTACCGAAATGAAAAGTAAGTGAGTAAGTGTCAATTTTGTGGATCTCTGTGAATTATTATGATCAAACTAAGAAAGTTTTGTTAGTTAAAGCACTGAAGCGTAAGTTCAGAGTTAAGGAAACTAGGTGGGATCTAGAGAACTCAACGAGAGAAAGTTACCCTATCCTATTTGTTGGTAAGATTTTCGGGGACGAAAATCCCTAAAGGAAGGGAGAGTTGTGACAGCCCTAATTTGACTCTAGTCAAGAAGTGGTTTCGGGACCACAAAATCGAGTCACAGGAATAATTAAATGTTATATTTTATGCCTATTATAAGTGAAAGTGTGTGTGTGAAAATTTCATGTTTTGATTTTGTCTTTTAAATGTGAAATTAATTAGAAAGGACTTATGTGTGAAACTTTGGAAATGTGATAGGTTAAATGGTAGTGGGCAAATACTGCACGGTGGAAAAAAATGTAGACTTGCATGTCAAATTCCCCACTTTAGAGGAAGTGGCCGGCCATGATGGTATGGGATATAAAATATATGCATTTTGTATTAATATTATAATGACTACATGGTTTTATAATAGGAAATAAGTATTAGAAAAAAAAAGGCCATACATCCTTGCCTTGTTCATGTGAATGTTTGAGAAAGAATGGAGAAAAATGCTTTGAGGATTTCGGCAATGGAGCAAGCTCAAAATCTAAGGTAGAACAAAAGGGCTCTTTGATATTTGGCCTTGGTGATTCTAATTGGAGTTATGTTTAATTTTATTTCTTGATAATTTATGTGAAATTGAGTTAATTGCTAAGCTCCTTTCATAGCCCATGACTCAATTTTTGTTATTGGTTTGAAGTGATGCATTCGGCTATGGGTTGTAGAGTGTCTTGGTGGGTGTTTTGATGTTTTTGTGATGAGGCATGAAGACGGTTGATTTTAAGGGTTTAATAAAAAGGATTGGATGTGAGTGTGTGTGAAATGGCAAATGATGAGTCTCGGTAACTTCATGAAGAGTTCGGCTATTGTGTTTATGTGAATATATATATGCTGAATGTAGTCTTAGATAAGTAAATTTTGATGTATTAGATTGGTAACATGGTTATGCCGATTGTGAAAATGTGATAAAGGTGCCAAGAAATATTTGTAAACATGCATAGTACCGAATGTGTTCATGAATGAATAAGTTATGTGGGTTGTTTAAATGAAAGAAATGGATAAGTTAAGGTATAATTGAGTGTTCGAATATGAATTTAAGAAGAATGATACATTCGACTATGCTTTGATGTGCTTGGACTGTTGTTAATGAGTAAGTGATTGAGGAATGGTTAGAAGAATTTGAATGCTAACCTAGTTGATTTGTTTATAATGTCCGATTATGATCATTTATAGAGATGTGAATGGATTGTTGTTATGTGAATAAATATTTGTTTGATGATATATATATGTATTCGGCAATGGGATAAAATGTGTATTAAGGTAAGTTTCATGGTGATTATGCTTGTGATGTTGGGTTAATATTCAGCATTGAGTAATGTGGGGTAAGGTGATTAATGGGCTATGAAATTAGCTAAATTGAATAGGTATGTTTAATGATATGCTTAGTGTAATGTATAATCTTGTAACTCGGTTTAGTATTGAGATAAAGGTTAGATGTATGATTGGATTTTGGTATGTGTTAAATTGGTTAATCAAAGATTTAATATGACGAAATGTTAATGAATAACATAATTGGTTTGCACCTTAAATAGTTGAAATAAAGCTTGTCGATTATGATTAAATGTTTAAATTGTAATTTTCATATATAGGTATATATATATGCCTTATGTATGTACCATGTACACATAAGGACATTCAGCAATATGATTAAATTCATGTACAAGGAAGCATGATAAATTAAGTGACTCCATGCTTGTGAATGTGAATTAGATATAAGTTAAATAAGCATGAAATGGAGTCATGGCATGTTTTATTAAATATGATACATATTGAAATCTATTGTTTTAGATATAGATTAAATGATATGTGATTGCCAAATGTGATTATTAAGTGAATAATATTAGTTAAGTACTTAAGCAAATCTATTGTTTTACTTAAGCTTAAGAGCAAAGAGGATCAAAGTCGGATTAGGGAAAAGAGAAAGTAAACGAATAGCCGTGGATATCTAGTCGTCGACCACTTCCGAGGTAAGTTTTAAGTGATTAAACGTTGAGTAACTTTAATCATAATAGGACATAATGAGTTGATTTTATAAGATATGATGTGGCCATGATATGTCTTTAACTCAAATGGTATGTTCATAAGTGTTTGGACTTGGAAATTTAAGAGCAAATTGTAATAATTTGCTTAGGACAGCAGCAGTAACGTGATTTTAGAAAATCACTATAAATTGTTGGTGTGAAATTATAGGCTGAATAAAATATGTAATGAAAGCTTAATTAGTCTAGTTTCTTATAAAAGATACCGTGTAAGCAACGAAATTGCCTATAAAGAGATATTTAAAGTTGTGTGAGACAGTGTCAGAATGACTCCGAAATCCCCTATTCTGTATTTAGAAAATCATTATAATTTGTACAAAAATGGTTATAAGATACAATTTATATGCTTAGACTCCTTAATGAGTCTAGTTTCAAATGAAATCAAATAGAACATATTTTGAATTCTGTACAATGAGAAATTTGATTCGTAGTGAAGAGTGGTCAGATTAGTCAAATAGTGAAACAGGGGAAACTTTAAGAAAAATCTGGTATTGATTGGCCAAACCAAAAATTCTGAAAATTTTATGGATGGAAGATACATGAGTATATTTTCAGAGAAAATTAACAGCAATTGATTTTGAGTTTTGTAGCTCCAGTTATAAATAATTTAGTGACTATTGCTCAGGAAAATAGCTTGTAGTGAATATGTGATTTTGTTGTAAACATTGATGAAACTATTTGAGTTGCTTATAAGCTATTACTGAAATTGATGTACAAGATAAATATATATATGTGTGGTAAAGCCGAATGGCTACTGTGAAATATGTATGAGATATGTATATGTGGTAAAGCCGAATGGCTAATGTGAAATATATATGAGATATGTATATGTGGTAAAGCCGAATGGCTACTGTGAAATATATATGAGATATGTATATGTGGTAAAGCCAAATGGCTAGTGTGAAATATGTATGAGATATGTATATGTGGTAAAGCCGAATGGCTAATGTGAAATATGTATGAGATATATATATGTGGTAAAGCCGAATGGCTAATGTGAAATATATATGAGATATGTATATGTGGTAAAGCCGAATGGCTAATGTGAAATATGTATGAGATATATATATGTGGTAAAGCCAAATGGCTAATGTGAAATATATATGAGATATGTATATGTGGTAAAGCCGAATGGCTAACATGAAATATATATGAGATATATATATGTGGTAAATCCGAATGGCTAATGTGAAATATGTATGAGATATATATATGTGGTAAAGCCAAATGGCTAATGTGAAATATGTAGGAGATGTGTGTATATTGTGGCCGAATGACCAAATGTGAAAGGTGTGTATTATTAGATATTTGACGAGGCAAATGAATTACAAATATGACAGTCGATGTGAATGTTGTAACATGTGATTAAATGTACATGAAACTTGGAGATATATTCCGGGTAAGACCCGATGACTACGTGTGGAGATTATGTCCGGGTAAGACCCGATGACTACGTGTGGAGATTTTGTCCGGGTAAGGCCCGATAACTACATGTGGGGACTATTCGAGCTAAAGGTTTCGCTGAAGATTCGAGTAAAGCATAAGATTATACGACTTCACAGTAACAATTGGTAATAAATACGTTCAATGTTTTAAGTTGGTCAGGTATGTATTATATACATTTATATGTTTACTTTTATAAGTTTTTTTTTAAATTTTATCCCTGGTTGTGTCTAGCAATTAGCCAATTGAATGATCTTTACTTCAAGAAAATGTTCAAAATTTTACTGATCTGGCATGAGTTACAAGTCCGGTAATGCCCCTTACCTATTCCGGTGACGGTTACGAGATAGGGGTGTTACTGTGGTGATTGGATTTGGGTTTTAAACCTAGCAGACTTAATGCCGATGATTGGAGTAAGATTTTGATTTCGAATGTTCGTAGTAAACTACCATTGAATATGTTCAACACATTAAGTTGGTCAGGTATGTATTATATACATTTATATGTTAGATTGATCGGAATTGAATCATGAATGCGAAATGAGAAGTATATGTGAAAAGCTCATATGTGTATGTGTGTATTCGGTTATGGTGAAAGGTTATATGAGATTGATTTGGTGATATACATGTTAAATAATATGAATGCAAAGAATGGGTAATAAATCTGGTTGGGACAGCAGCAGTAATGTGATTTCGGAAAATTAGCATAAATTGTGAGAGTTGAGTTAGAGGCTGAATAAATTATGTCACGAAATCTTAATGAGTCTAGTTTCTTATAAAAGAAACCTGTAAGCAAAAGAATTGCCAATAATGAGATATTTGAAATGGCGTGGAATAGAGTCAAAATGACTTCGAGGTCCCCTGTTCTGTTTTTAGAAAATCATTATAAATGATAAAAAAATGGTTATAAGATAAAATTTATATTCTTAGACTTCTTAATGAGTCTAATTTCAAATTAAATAAATGATAATATATTTCAAATTCTTTATAACGAGAAAATTGATTTGTAGTGAAGAGTGGTCAGAATAGTCAAACAGTGAAACAGGGGAAAATTCAATAAAAATCTGGTATTGATTGGTCAAACCAAAAATTCTGAAAATTTTATGTATGGAAGATATATGAGTCTATTTCCAGGGAAAATTAACGGTACTTGATTTGGAGTTTCTTATCTCCAGTTATAAATAATTTAGTGACTGTTGCTCAGGAAGACAGCTTGTAGTGAATTTGTGATTTTGTTGCAAACATGGTTAAAACTTATTAATGAGATGCTTTTTGAGTTCTTATGATCTTATTTGTGATTTCAATATTTGGTTTTAATTGAGTTCAGATTCAAGTGAGGTGAGTTTGCTAAATATGCATTATGTTCATGGATATTTGGCCAAAATGGCAATTATCTAGGAATGATTTCTTGAAAATTTGAAATAATCAATCTACAAGTAAATTAATTGTTTGCATTGCTTAAAACTTATTAAGCATTGAAGCTTACTTCGTGTTCTCTTTTCCATTTCTTATAGGTTTATACTTTAGCTCGAGTTGGAAGGGCCGGAGATATCATCACATTATCGAGTCATTATGTGAGTTGAGAAGATTGTATATCATCATGGTTTAAGACATGTATATGATAGACTATAGGTAGAATGATATTTCGACTTTGTATACATTATAGCCATGCGAAGATGGCTTGCTCATTTTGTTTGGAGAAGCCTTATATTGAACTAATATGGTGAAATGTTTTAGTTATAACTTGACAATAGTTAATTTGTTATTAGATATTCGGTTATGTTTTGATAGTGCGTCATTTTGGAAATTTATAAGAGCTCTTATGGAAAATCAATGAGACATGTTTGCATTGTTGATAATTTATGTCTGGTAAGTATTTTTGACCTTATAGAAGTTTTGTTCAGTCAAGTAATACCTTATAACCTTATTCTGACAACGGATACGGGTTAGGAGTGTTACATTTAGTGGTATCAGAGCTATGGTTTAGTCGGTTCTTGGACTAACATAGCAAGTGTAAGAGTCTAGCTATACATGCCGTAAGTAAAGTGTGATAGTGTGAGGTCTCTCGGCTCTTATAAATTTTTTTGCTTAGGTAATGATGTGTTCCAACCAAGTTATTATTAATTGATCTGAAATTGATATTGAACTGATTGTAATATATATGTGATATGATGGAATTAAAAAGGTATGAAAAGAATTTTATGATATGTGTGCATTAGTGTAAAGAGATGTATGAGATCGTATAAAGTAAATGGTAATGAAAGATCAAATTGGATAGAATGCAGGGAATGAGTACGATCGTTCAATAATGAATTGACGGAGAAGACCATGATTGGACCATGGCAATACATGAGACAGATGAACTAGTGTAAGACCTATCAGAAATAGGCATCAACATGGGCAGAGCAAAGTTAGTATAAGACCATAGTTGGACTATGGCATCAAGTAAGTGACGTACTCAAAACCGTAAGACGTTTTTCAATGGGATAAATATTGACAAATGATCAAGACTAAATGTGGAAATTTGATAAGAAATTATTTGGTAATTTGAGTAATAGAAATGAAAGTTTGAATCATGATAAATTCACTTATGTTTTGTTAGTACTCACATGAAATAAAGTTGCATGTGAAACTGAGATATGTGAAAATGTGTTTGTAACAAGATGAAAAGTTGAAATGTTTGAATGAAGTGTTTGAATCAAGGATTTGGCAGAATATGAAACTCCCTTTCAAGGCTTAACGACCTCACCCCCTTACCAGTGATATGATTATAAGGTTTCAATGGAATGAAATAGAACGAGTTTGCAAAGAAAGATTAAAGAGTTAAATAGTGAGATAATGATAAAGTAAGCAAAGTTCAAAACGATTTGGCAATGAATTAAGGCTGGAAGGACTTGTACAATGTCCCGAAGGTTCTTCAGATTGAATATTGTCATTAGTAAAAGAAAGTTGGTCTGGTAATTTAATTCAATCAGATATGATGTCTAAGTATGTATCTATTGGAAATTCTTCCTGAGCGGTATTCATTAGTGAATGAAATAGAATGGAATTCGAAATGACGAATGAATAGTAAGAGTGTCTGAATTGGATAATTACAGTCAAGTGAATTTTGATGATTTCTTTTGAATATTCTGTATATTTCTTATTCTTAGAGACACATGTGTGATTGTTCCTTTTTCTGATGAAAATGCTATAAAGTGAGAATGTTATCTGACTCCTATGTTTAATAAAAGTATTGCCATTTTGATTGGTTTATAATCGGTATCATCGTATTCCTCTGTTTGAGAATTCATTGTAGTATGATCGGAATGAATTCGGGGATAAATTCATATGAGGTTATTCTTCTATTTCTATTGATTGGTATTCCATCTTATAAAAATGTTGAAGAATGTGTTATTTCTGTTATAGAGGAAATTTCAGGGTTATTAATTATAGTCTTCTTCTAGTATTCTCTGAGGAGTTATTTTGATCTTTATTTCTATGTTCTGGGAGATTTTATTCTAGGATTTCTGATACGACATTGTATTTTGGATTTCTGTAGTCTGGTTTTCTTTTCATTGTTCTTATATGAATAATCAGATATGGCTCAGTTCTAAAGTGTTTTTTTTTATTTGAAACAATTATGTTTATAATGATTATATATTTGGATTTCTCTGATTCTTATGAAAGGAATGGCCATAAATAAGGGTCTGAATGATAGAGAATTCAGCTCAGACCTATGGATTGGTTTTCACTTATATATCAGTGAGTTAAAGATTGAGTGTTATGTTCTTTCGAGTTATGCAGTGATAATGAATTTTGATTAGTTATCTGAAGAGATCTAATAGAATGTATACTTGAAGAGTTACGACATGCACAAAGAAAAGTAGTCTTGAAAAGTTATTATTTGTTAGACAAGATTGATTCAGTTGTGTGGTTTAACTCGGATTATATGTATAATTGAATTTATTAAAGATTAAGAGACAAATGTTAAAGTTATTATAAAAAGAATTGTTCAGCTGATAATTAGAGATGATTGTGGTTGTGTCAGTGTTACATATCTGACAGTTTTGAGTATTCGAGGGAAAAATTTGAATGTTTCTTGAACCAACGAATAAAAGTATTGAACGTTAAGCAAGGTCTATTCTTCTAGTGAAATTGAGAAGTATAAAAGTATATTGAGATGTGATAGTTCAAAATGAGTTCAGAGTAACAGTTATTCGATTATGGATGTCTGGACATATGAAATTTCTGTTAATGTTATTATTGTTCTTATATGGAATAAGTATTCAGATGGGTTAAAGGATTTTTATATGAGCTCCGACTGTGAAATGTTTGTTTATCTGAGTTAAAATAAATAATACAGATATATGGATCAGGTGTATAAGTGACTATGTATTGTAGCGTATTTCAGAACTATATTCAGATGACAAGTTGCTATCTGTCAGAGTTGAAATTTTGTGTATATGGAATAAAAGCAATAAGTGATGTTATAGAAGTGGTTATGAGACAGAATTGATATCCAAACCGAATAAAAAAAATTTATTTGTCTTCTGAAAAAGAAATGTCATTGGGTCATGATCGATCTTTTAACAAGGAAGAATCTGTGTCTTCAGTTTAGTATGTACAAAATTCTGATCAACAAAGTTGTTGAGATATTTATAATATAGTCTGCCAATGTGATCTGTCAGTGTGAATTAAAGTTTAGAGATTGTTGGTAAAAACAGATACATGTGATGAATGGAAATTTGTGATTCCGAAATTTTTGAAAACGTTTTCAGAATGGAAACTATTTTTTTTTGTTGATAAGATTTTCGGGGACTAAAATCCCTAAGGGGGGAGAGTTGTAATAGCCCTAATTTGACCCTAGTCAGGAAGTGGTTTCAGGACCACAAAATCGAGTCATGAAAATAATTAAATGTTAAATTTCATGTCTATTATATGAGATAATGCATGTGTGAAAAGTTTCATGCTTTAATTTTGTCATTTGTATGTGAAATTTATTAAATAGGACTTATGTGAGACAATTGTGAAATGTGATAGGTTAATTTTAAAGTGGTCTATTAATGCATGTAATAAAGAGGATGGACTTGCATGTCAAATATCCATTTTTTAGTAGTGGCCGGCCATGATAATGGTTTATATAAAATATATGTATTATTTATTAGTTAAGTGGCTTTAAATTTTATAATATAGATGAATAAAATTGTAACACCTCAAACCCGGCCTGAAAGTTTGGCTCGAATCTGGTGTGTCACATTGAAGTGTTTTTCGGAAACCATGTTTCCATTAAAAACCCTTCTTAATAATTAAAAACTTATACCCTTTTTAAACCTTGTTAGAAAATCTCAGCTGAATAACATTCTTAACAACTTTGTAAAAATCCTGGCAGTTGCGGAAGCTTAATTTAAAAACAATTGTGGTTACGTGATGTTTTGAACAACAGTAATTGCTTTGGAAAATCGTGTTCTAATACTAGCAATTATAAGAACAATAAATAAAATTCCAAAATTGAAATCCAGAAAATTGCAACGGATTTACTACAACCCACATAAAACATTTAAAAGTAATAATCAAAATTGTAACATAAACAGTGTGTGTGGCTTCCTCCGAGCCCCTTGCAGCCCCGACCCATCTAAGGCTGGAAATTACCTGAAAGGTTAATAAACAGGGTGAGTTTACGAAAACTCAGTGTGAAATCTCCTACTATAAAAGGAACAGTCAGTCATATAAAAGAATTAAAAGTCTGGCCCCAGCCTTACTTACAGTTCTAGTATCAGTTGGGCCTTAGCCCACTATAACAGACAATACCAGATGGGATTTAACCCATTACAGAATAAGAAACATTATAAGAACTAGAATCAGAATCAGAATCAGAATCAGAATCAGTATCAGGTAACAGAATCAAAATCAGAATCAGTATCAGGTAACAGAATCAAAAATCAGAATGTGAATGCAATCCCAACCCAATCCAGCCTATAACCAACCGCTACACTCCACCCGTACCAGCCCTACACTCCATGTGGGGAATAGCTCAACCCATCCAGCCCTACACTCCACAGTTGCAGCATTGCTGCTAAGTTATCAGATATTGTGACAGAGTCACCAGATACAGATATTGTAGCAGAGCCACCAGAACAGATAATATGGCAAAGCCTCTTAGCAGAATACGTGGCACAAAGCCATCGATAACTGCATTATGTTAGGCACATAGCCATCAACTAGAGTAACATAACCGGCACACAGCCCTAGGTAAATGTGATCGACACAGAGTCGTCAATAACCATATATTGGCACATAGCCTTAGGCAAATACGTTTGGCACACAGCCATCATTAGGTTGGCACTGAGCAATATGTAGGTTGACACAAAGCCATAATCAGAAGGCTTTAAGCCATCGGTAGCAGTATCATGTTAGGCACATAGCCATCAGCGAAGGTAATATAGTCGGCACGCAGCCTCGGGTAAATACGATCGGCACTCAGCCATTGATCGATCCACAGTCGTCTTGGGCGACCCGTGTGACCTTATCAAATCAGTATGAATATACGGCTCTTAAGCCTTCGGTGGATCCACAGTCGTCAAGCAACCATGCGATCCTAACAGATCAGATCTTCCTCCGTACAAAATCCCAACCCATGTAACATGTCATGTATGCAGATGTCATGCCCATATTTGAATCAAACAATCACAGTCAAGTCATTCATATACCAACATATATTCACAATCAAATTCGTCAACCACACAGTCCAAGTTAGTCACTTGGCCACAAGGACAAAACAGTCATTTAACACCTTAGAGGCAAAATGGTAATTTTACCCTACAAGATATCTCGGTAATTCCACCCTACAGGGGTATTTTAGTAATTCTACCCTACAGGAGTATTTCGGTAATTCCACCCTATAGGGGTATTTCGGTAATTCTTCCCTACAGGGGTATTGCGATAATTCTACCTTAGAGGGGTATTTCGATAATTCTACTCTACAGGGGTATTTTGGTATTTCTACCCTACAAGGGTATTTTGGTAATTTTGTAAATCGAGGGTAAAACGATAATTCTGTAAATCAAGGGTACTTTGGTAATTTTACAAGTCGAGGGTACTTCAATAATTTTATAGGTCGAGGGTATTTTAATAATTTCACAAATCAGGGGTATTTTGGTAATTTTACAAACTAGGGGTATTTTGGTAATTTTACAAACTAGGGGTATTTTGGTAATTTTACAAACCAAGGGTATTTTGGTAATTTTATAAACAAAGGGTATTTTAGTAATTTTACAAACCAAGGGTAGTTTGGTAATTTTGTAAACTAAGGGTATTTTGGTAATTTTACAAACCAGGGGTATTTTGGTAATTTTATAAACCAAGGGTATTTTATTGATTATACAAACCAGGGATATTTTGGTAATTTGATAAACTAAAGTATTCTAAATAAGGATAACAATACGAATGGCCTTAAAGACTATTTTCAGCCCAAATGGGCCCACACGCTCGTGTGGCCCTTTTAGCCCAAATCTAGCCACAGATAAGAGATTCACCTAGCCTAGTCCAATATTTACTACACAATCAAACAACTTATCCAATTGGGCCCGTAGGCCCATTGGGCCCACATGGCCCCTTTCGGCCCATCGCGGCCCGAGGTAGCCATCCTACAGCTAGAGTAGTGAGAAATACACACCTGATTGGAGACTGGAGTTAATCCACGCTCCGACCACTCTTAGCCGACGCCCAACCCAAACGAGCACGCCATAAAGCGAAAGGGATCAGCCAAGAAAGGTACCTTACTCTCCTCATGGTTCTCTCTATTTAAAGCCAGCTTCGCATCGACTCTTATGTTAGCTTCCTGATGTGGGATCCCTCAATCATCAGAGTTTAAATTCAACACCAACTATTACCGCCCCCTGTTAGCAAAATAAATGCTCTTTGCTTGCCATGGGATTCGAACCCATACCTCCCCTTAAATGCTCCACACGCTACTTGCCACTAAGCCACAAGGCTTTTTGTGTCACAATTTCTCCAACAATATTCATAAGGCCTACCTACTACACCCAGGGTTTGATTCACCTTAAACCAAAATTTTTGCTAGAGTCCAGGTTTGAACCCAGGACTTCTCCAACACTTCTCAGCACACTTAACCACTAAAACAAGCCTTCAACTACTAAATTTTCACGCACAACAGAATATTATAAGCTGCCTTCAAACGCTCCCATGCTCAAGGCCCAAAACTTCTAGGCCCAAATTCAAGGTGTTACAAAAATCATAATAATAATAGAAATAATGGTGAAGAAAATAAAGTCTCATCTTTGTTCTTCTTAGCCGAACTTAAAGAAAGAAAAAGAGGAGTAAGACATTCGGCCATTTGAAACATAAGGAATGTTAGTAAATTATGTTAGATTTTTTAAATTATAGCTTGTTTTAAGTTAATTATCATGTCTCTTACTTAGCCCATGCCAAAACTTTAAATTTTGAGTGATGAATTGAGCATTCGGTTATGGTAGATAAGGAAGGAATTTGATTATTGCCTTTAAGTTTTGATGAAGAATTGTTGATGAAAGAAGTTGATCTTGTTAAAAATATAAATTGCTAATACTCATATGTGTAATAGCCGAACATGGATTTGCTTAATGTCTTGAACAAATGCCGTTTGGGGTGTTTTGAAATGAATAAATTAAATGTTTGATCATCTAAGTGTTCGGCATTGTACATGACTTTTTTTAGAGTCTGATTTTGAATAATATGAGTAATGTTATGCATAGTTAAAATTTTTATGTTCGACTTTGGTAGTATATATGTATAATTAATCCATTTATCTAATAATATATAAGATGTTAAATAATAAGATTTTGATGACTTGTGTTTAATGACATTCGGCCAAGGATCATATGTGCTTGCTAATTTGGTACAAGTGTATAGGTGCTAAATACCTTGTATTTGAGGTTTTAGAAGAATAAGTAGTATTTAATTAAAGTGATGAAAGCTAAATTTTGAGATTGATTAAGTTTACGCATTCGGCATTACCTATAAATTTGAATATGAAGGTTAAATTGAGTAGTTAGGGCTGAATCAAATATATATTAATCAAAAATGGGTTGCAGGCATATGAGTATGTATGTATTTGTGTGTGTGCGGCATTATTGATAAATAGCAAGTGGAAATGTGATAAATGTTTAATAAGTTGATATTCGTATATATGGTTGAATTCATGTATAAGGTAGCATGGTAAGTTATGTGAATCTTTGTTTGTGTATGCGAATTAGCTATTGATGTAATAAGCATGAAATCGAGTCATGGCATATTTTATAAAACATAATATGCATTGAAATTATATGATTGTCAAATGTGACTATTATAATTAAAGTTGAGTAAGTAATTAAACAAATTCATTTGTTTAAATTTAAAGCTCAAGAGCAAAGAGGAACTAAATCAGGTAGGGGAAAGGTGAAAGCAATCGAGTAGATAGAATTAAGGTTGAGTAAGTAATTAAACAAATTCATTTGTTTAAATTTAAATCTCAAGAGCAAAGAGGAACTAAATCAGATAGGGGAAAGGAGAAAGCAATCGAGTAGCCTATCCACAACTGTTCAAAATATTCGAGGTAAGTCTTTGAGTAATGAAACTTAGCTTATGATTTGATAAAATCATGGTATATAAGCATAATAAATAAATTGTGACCTATTGGTTCTACTTGAATTACGTAGTGGGATAAATAATTTGTGCATATGACTTGTAGCCGAATGGTTATAGAAATCATGTTGGATGGCGAAACCAAATCGTGTTCTTTGTATGTGGCTATTGAGCCGAAAGTGGAATGGTTGATAAGCATGTTGTGCTTGTGTTCAAGTAATGTAAATGAAATGCTAATGTGTTATGATATATATATGTGCATGATAATGGAGAATTATATCCGGGCTAAGTCCTGAAGGCATTTGTGCTGGTGTTATATCCGGGCTAAGTCCCGAAGGCATTCGTGCTGGTGTTATATCCGGGCTAAGTCCTGAAGGCAGTCGTGCTGGTGTTATATCCGGGTTAAGCCCTGAAGGCATTCGTGCTGGTGTTATATCCAGGCTAGAGCCCCGCAGGCTTTGTGCTGGTATTATATCCGGGCTTAAAGTCCCGCATGCTTTGTGGTGGTGATTGGATTTGGGTTTTAAACCTAGCAGACTTAATACCGATGATTGGAGTAAGATTTTGATTTCGAATGTTCGTAGTAAACTACCATTGAATATGTTCAATACATTAAGTTGGTCAGGTATGTATTATATACTTTTATATGTTAGATTGATTGGAATTGAATCATGAATGCGAAATGAGAAGTAGATGTGAAAATCTCATATGTGTATGTGTGTATTCGGTTATGGTGAAAGGTTATATGAGATTGATTTGGTGATATACATGTTAAATAATATGAATGCAAAGAATGGGTAATAAATCTGCTTGGGACAACAGCAGTAACGTGATTTCAGAAAATCACCAAAAATTGTGGGAGTTGATTTAGAGGCTTAATAAATTATGTCATGAAATCTTAATGAGTCTAGTTTCTTATAAAAGAAACCTGTAAGCAAAAGAATTGCAAATAATGATATATTTGAAGTGGCATGGAATAGAGTCAAAATGACTTGAAGGTCCCCTATTCTGTTTTCAGAAAATCATTATAAATGGTACAAAAATGGTTATAAGATAAAATTTATATTTTTAGACTCCTTAATGAGTCTAATTTCAAATGAAATAAACGATAACATATTTCGAATTCTGTATAATGAGAAAATTGATTCGTAGTGAAGAGTGGTCAGAATAGTCAAATAGTGAAACAGGGGAAACATCAATAAAAATCTGGTATTGATTGGTCAAATAAAAAATTCTGAAAATTTGATGGATGGAATATATATGAGTCTATTTTTAGGGAAAATTAGCAGCACTTGATTTGGAGTTTCTTATCTCTAGTTATAAATAATTTAGTGACTGTTGCTCAGGAAGACAGCTTGTAGTGAATTTGTGATTTTGTTGCAAACATGGTTAAAACTTGTTAATGAGATGATTATCAAGTTCTTATGATCTTATTTGTCATTATGTGAGTTGAGAAGATTGTATATCATCATGGTTTAAGGCATGTATAGGATAGACTATTGGTAGAATGATATTTCGACTTTGTATACATTATAGCCATGCGAAGATAGCTTGCTCATTTTGTTTAGAGAAGCCTTATAATTGAACTAATGTGGTGAAATGTTTTAGTTATAAATTGACAGTAGTTAATTTTTTATTAGATATTCGGTTATGTTTTGATAGTGAGTCATTTTGGAAATTTATAAGAGCTCTTATGGAAAATCAATGAGACATGTTTGCATTGTTGATAATTTATGTTTGGTAAGTATCTTTGACCTTATAGAAGTTTTGTTTAGTCAAGTAATACCTCATAACCTTATTCCGGCAATGGATATGGGTGAGGAGTGTTACAGACCATGTTGAATGTGATGCTAAAATATTCGAGTAAAGTATAGTCATGACGAATTGAAACTTGGAAAGGTACGAATGAGGATTCATGACATGTGTACATGGTGAAATGAGCTTATCTATGATTAATAGATAATTCCATGATGTACATGATCAATTTATTTGAACAAATGCATGTGTTTGAGTAACTTATCAAAAATATCGGTAAGATGAATATTCATGTATATTGGTTGGGATGATTATGATTGGTAAGCCCGTATAACTTGAGTAAATGTATTAAATTGCTTGGACTGATATATATAATTGTAATGATATGTATACGATGATGTGTAAGATGAAATTTTAGACTGTGGTATACTTATCCATGTTTGTTTGGCCCTTATATGATATTATGTGCTTGACTTGTCTGATTTAATGAATGGATAAGTAAGATTATCTAGGAAATATGGAAATACATGTATAAGTACACTTGTTTAAATGAGATAACTGGAAAGTGAGAGTAAAATCAATATGAATGTTAGTTACTCGAAATGAATGACATGATTGAGATATGATTGCTATGATGAAAACTGTGTTACATGTATATGTATATAAGGGTTGAGTCAGAGGCCCTACAACCTTCTTCCCCTTACCAAAGTGGTGTTTTATAATGGAAATTCTTGAGATTTATGTTGAATGAGTTTCCAGGTGAGAAACCAAAGAGTTCAATGATGGAATGGTTATAAGCATGATTAAAGATTGAGAATAGGTTGATAAGTACAGACATGAGCTAGAAAGATATCAGATTGACCGAAAGATTGTTTAGTTTTCACAGCATCACAGTTAGCAAAAAATATTAATTTTGGTAAAACAATCTATCTTGGTATGATGTCGAGAAATGTATTGATTGAAATTCCCTCATGAATTGGTTTTCTTAGTAAAGGGAATATTATGGAATTTGGGACGACAGAAATAGTTAAAGGAATAATGTTCGAAATATGAAATGTCCAAGCATGGTAGTTACAGTGAACAGTTTGTGATTGTCTCTATTGAGATATGGTATGAGATTATCTGACACCGGAAATATTATTGGGGCTACTAATCCCTGATGAATTCTTATATTATGAAAATGTTCCCTGATCTTAACGTTAGATGAATGTGTTGTCAGTCTGATTGGATTATAATCTTCATGGTTATGTTTTTCTCTAGTATTTTGTTATATTCCGCCTGTTGGGAATCGATGAGAAACTATGTATGGTGCCATGATTTGATTTCTACCGATCATTGCTCTGATTGATTTTATATATATGTGAGAAGCATATAGTTCCGGTCGTATTTATTGTTAGTGGCTTGGAATGATGTTATTCTGGATTTCTTTTCTTTGAAAAACCATTGGGGTCTTTCATATTTTTATGAGCCTGGTTCTCGGTCTTCTGATGCAGTGCTGTAAATGGGATTTCCTTATCATGGATTTCTTTATCTTGGATTTCCTTATTCTGGGCTTCTTCGTTTCAGATTTCTCTATCTTGGGTTTTCTGGATACTTTATCTTGTAACTTGTTGATCATGGCTTGCATATAGAGCATGACCTCCAGCTTCTGATTGCTATATATAATGAATAAGTATGACTATACCTCTGAATTGATCCTGATAATGTGGTGAAATTTCAAGTATTCAGTTGAGGTATCAGTATTACTTATGCTAATACATTTGTTATGGTCTTCGAGTGGCATGATGAGTGAATTTGGAATGATGCATGTTGAATCGTTCTGTTGACTAGAAGAGAGAATTTCTTGAAATATCAATTACGAATGAATAAGGTCGACTTGATTATTCAATCTGTATGGAATATATGTTTAGAATTTAATGAGATGTACATGCTTGAAAATAAGATTTTATTTCTTCACGGGTAAAAAGACGAATAGTCTAATTAAGAAGTATATGTTTCATAGAAGAATCGTATGCGATAAGAAGATTTGATATTGATAATGTGAAGATAATCTGGGTATTTAAAAATGCTAAAATGATCATTGTTTATCTTTGAGTACAAATTCTTGAAATGTTGAAAGTTTAAAGATGTATAGCAAGAATCATCAGAATTATTTTTGTCATTTGGGAATTAGAATGGAAATAGAAAAGGTTAATATGGATTTTCTTGTTTGGATCATTCCTATCCTTGAAAGAGGAAAATGATATGTAGCGTTGTTAAATGTTATGAGATGTGTAAATTATGCTGGTATACCCGAATGTCTACTCACCAGATTCATAGAATTTTGTGTCTTTACGAATTTTGGATATCATGGAATTTTAATCTCCACTAATCGGATTGAGATCCGAGTTTCATATCATGATTTCTTTGGAAAGCCAGAAGAGGCTTGGAATAAAGAGTAGATGAGGGTTGAATTGACAAATAATTGGACTGTGTGAAATTATAAAAAGTATGAGGTTGAGATGAACTGATTAGTTTTACTATTTGAATCCAAAAAGATTCAGGTACGAATGTATATGAAACATGATGGTATGGATCGGACTTTTGAGTACATGAGCTTTCTGGTAGAGATTAAGTTTCAGTAAAAGTATTGTAAAGTGAATACCACTTATGATTTTTGTATGTAAAATTTAAAGAGATAGGTAGTAAAAGTTTAGCCTGAGTGAAAGCTCTTTGACATCAATTATAGGATTGAGGAATCCAAGTGAAAAACCAAAACCACTTTTCTGGTGAGATTTTCGGGGACGAATATCCCTAAAGGAAGGAGAAATGTATCATCCCGATTTTGGGCTTAGTCAGAATAGTGGTTTTGGGACCACAAATCCGATGAGTAAAATTTCATTTTTATTATATTTTTATGGTCTATGATTTCAACGAATGATTTCGTGAAAATTTCGTTCGAAAATTTCGACGTTTGGGCACTCAAGTTAGTAAAAAGGACTAAATTGTAAAAAGTGCAAAAGTTGAGTTTTATGTGTTAGAGGTGTCTAATTTTCATGAAATTTTACATGGGAGGTCCTTAAATGATAATTAAACCATTGTATAACTTGTTGGACAAAAATGACCTTGGTTGGGTAAATTTTGAAAGAATAGTAAAAAGGGCATTTTGGTCATTTAGGGGTAAAATGAATTAAAAGACAAAATTTAAACCCCATATGTGTCCCTTTCTTCTTGCTACAGAAAAATGTACCAAGAGCAGCCATGGTTAGGGTCTGGCCAAGCTTCCGAGCTTAATAGTAAGTGATTCCGAGCTCCGTTTTTAATGTTCTATGTATTTTTGAAATCCTAATAACATGATTTGCTCATTTCTACCATTATTTTGAGTTAGGATTTATGTTTAAAAATTTACCCATGAATGATATACATGTATTTTGATGTTTAATGGTAGAATATAAAGCTTAAAATTGTGTTAAACAACTTTTGCTAAGTGATTTTACGTAAAAACGAGTAAAACGACACAATCGATAAAAATACCTAATGTTCATAAGTAGATGTTAGAGTGAGAATTTGATGTTTCCATAGAAGGGGAAAATGATTAGCATGTCATAAAACATAAGAAAATAGGAAGCAGTTTAATTTTCGAACCTTGGGGAAAAAGTGAAAATATGCAAAAGTTTAGGGGTCAAAATGAAAATTTATAAAAATATGATTTTTAGACCCATATGAATAGTGTGACTAATTAGTAGGCTAAATGTGATATTATAGATCAAGGAAATTGAGATTTGGGCTTAAATCGGGAAAATACAAGCTTTTGGACTAGAATGGTAAATTGCCATTTTTGGATCTGAGGTAAGTTTGTATGGTTAAATTATTAAATTTCAATATTATTTTATGAATAGTGATTAATATTTATGTATGTTAATTTTTGAAAATAAGTAAATTATGTACAAAAGTTACGAAATTGAACTGAGTATTTCGGAGGAACGGGATGCGAGAAATGAGTACGATTGTTCAGTGAAAATGATGAATTGACGGTAAATTACCCAAGTAAACTGAGATTCAACATTTGTTCCGAATTCTCATGTTTTCTTTTCGTTTAGCTCTTATGAGCTTCCGTTAACTCATATGAGTTTTAGTTAACCCTTTTGGGGTTTCAGTTCTGCTCTGATGAGCTTCAGTTAGCCTTCCCGCTTCTATTTAGCATTTGTGTGCTTCAGTTAGCCTTCGGGCTTTTGTTTAGCACTTGTGTGCTTCAGTTAGCCTTCGGGCTTCCGTTTAACACTTGTGTGCTTAAGTTAGCCTTCAGGCTTCCGTTTAGCACTTGTGTGCTTCAGTTAGCCTTCAGGCTTCCGTTTAGCACTTATGTGCTTCAACTAGACTTCGGGCTTCAGATCACGATGTACTCAAATCCGTAAGCTTGAATGGACAAGTTGGTAAGTCGTAAATGTAATGTGTGGAAAAAGTAATATAATAATGTTATCATTATTATTATTGAGCTCCATTGTGAAAAATGAGTAAGGGATCCATGAAATGGTAAGTTCATGATAGTTGGAAATGATCTTATGATAGTGATCATTATATTGTACCAAAACAGATTTGGATAGCAGCATTGGTCCAACTTTGAAAATCCACTAAAAATTGTGGAAATTGAGTTAGAAGCTTAAAAAAAATATGAAATTAAAGCTTAATGAGCCTAGTTCACATAAAGGAAACGGTGAAAGAAAAGAATTCTGTATCATGAGATATTTGAATTCTTGTGAGATAGAGTCGGAGTGATTCCAGACTCCCCTGTCTCAACTTTGGAAAATCACTAGAAATTGTACAAAAATAATTATGAGTTAAAATTAATATGAATAAAATACTTAATGAGTCTAATTTCAGGAGAAAGAGACATGAACATTATCCGAGTCTTGTATTATGAGATAATTAAATTTTAGTGAAGAAAGGTCGAAGCTGTCAAACAGAAAAATAGGGAATACTTTAAATAATAAACTATACTTATTGGATGGACCAAAAATTTGATTTTATGGTTGAAAGATATATGAGTCTAGTTTCTGGGAAAATATACAAATCTTAATTTGAAGTTCGGTAGCTCCAAATATAAATGATTTAGTGACTGTGACTCAAGAAAACAACTTAACCAGAACATGTGTAAATTGCTTACTTTTTTCATGCGAGCTTACTAAGCGTAAAACTTACCCCCTACTTTCCATTTCATTTAGTGTTGTCAAGTTAGCTCAGGGTTGGAGATCGTCGAAGGCAGCATCACACTATCAAGCCAACACCTTGAGAGTATAAACAAATATGCTAGAATTATCAAGTGAGTGGCATGTATAGGGACCTAGTTTTATAACAAGTATTATTATAATTTGATCAAATATATTGGTCTTTAGTGAGCTAATGATTCTAACTTATAAATTTAGCTATTCATGTTATGTCTGATATTGGTGATGTGCATATGCTTGTTTGCCATGCATGGTTGGTAATATGTTATGTGTTGTTATGAGAATGCCATGATTGTGTATTGATTGTGGATATATATAATTACTCAAATATGTCATGTCAATTGCTATGAAAAGTATAAGTGTATGTTGGTAATTAAGAGTGACAATTGGCTTGGAAAATAGCCTTGAAATTGTCCACACAGATAGATACACAGGCGTGTACCTTGGCCGTGTGACCCTAACTTGTTCATGACCAAATGGACAGAGAGCTCCATGGGCACAGGACACGAGCGTGTCCCAAGCCACACGGACATGTGTGACCACACGGCCCAATCCACACAGGCGTGTGACTCTCTGAAGCAAGAAAATTTAGTTAAGTTGCCCAAATATTTTCAAAGTTCAAGTTGGTTTTCATACTCTAGCTTCATGTAAGTTTAATTCTTGCTTTCTCATTGAAATTTCTATGTTTTTGGACTTTTACAATTGGGTCCTACTTATTTTTTCATTAATTTTTGCTTCCATGGCTAATTTTTAAAGTTTTTATGGATGAGTGCTGGAAGCATATGATGAATAAACATAGAATTGAAGCTTTAATTTTGATATATGGTGATTTTATCAAGTAAAATTGATGGAAATTGAATTTATGACCTAATTGTGAAAGAGTTTGGAAATAAGATCTAGTGTTAAAATTCTAATTTTCAAGGCTTATGAAGTAGTTTAAAATGATAGAATAAAGTATTAATTGATAAAAATTAGCTCAATTGAGGGGTTAGTTGAGTAAGGACTGAATTGTATGAATTGTGAAATTTTGGGCAAAATGGAAATCAACATTTTGCATTAAAACTGTTTTGGACAGCAGCAATAGTCTAAATTTGAAAAATCACCAACAATTGTAGAAATCGAATTAGAGGATTAATAAAATATGAAATTAAAGCTTATTAGGTCTAGTTTCTTATAGAAGAAACGATGTAAGAAATTTATTATAAATCATGATTTATAATAAATTTTGTGAGACAAGGTCAGAATGATATCGGGTTCCCCTGTTTTGACTTTGGAAAATCATAAAAAATTGGAGAAAAATAATTAAGGTCTTAAACTTATATGTTTAGAATCCTGAATAAGTCTATTTTCAAGAGAAACAAACTAGAACATCACTCAAATCCTATACGAGGAGATAATTAATTTTAGTGAAGAAGGGTCGGAACTATCCGACAGCGGAACAAGGGTGACTTTAAAGAATAAACTGTACTTATTCAACCAAGCCTTATAATTATCATCGTTTGTTCATTTCATAGCCATATAAATCATGATAAAATCATAATAATTTGAATCTTAAACTTACTAAATACAAGCATACCAATGGTTAGTTACAGTTATATCATTCATAAGCTAACATTGACTAATCAATTAATATATATCAGTTATATCTCTGTAATTTAAATATATTTTCATAACAACTTATCTTGATTTCATACTATTTCATATTTGATCTTAAGTAACCAAAGTATTTGAAATATCATCTTTATTAAAATAGTACACATGAGATACATAATTCCATAATTATGAATGAACGCATTTATCAAACATATTCCATATTCATATATCAATGTCTCATGTCTCCATATATCAATAACCATCATTTTCATGAATTTCTAGTTCAATTTCATAATTATTTATATCGTGTTTAGTTTCTTCTATGTTGGAACTTTATTCATTAAATCATTTGAAATATCAATACATATGGACAGTACACTCAAGATAAACAATTATATAATCACAAATGAATTCATTCATCAACCAAGTTCTATACTCATGTCATATCAACTCGTACTTCCTTATATCACATAGTTCCATGTAACACTTACCAAACTTTGTCCAATTAGTAAACGTCTTACGGAATTGAGTACTACGTTTTCTCAATGCCATAGTTCAACTATGGTCTTACACATCTTCACATAATGATGCCATAGCCCAGTTATGGTCTTGCACATATTCACATATAGATGCCATAGCCCAGCTATGGTCTTACACGTAATCACATATCACATATCGATGCCATAGCCCAGCTAAGGTCTTACACGGATCACATATCACATATCGATGCCATAGCCCAGCTATGGTCTTACACGAATCACGTATCTCACTGATGCCATATCCCAGATATGGTCTTATACAGTAGCATATATCACACCGATGCCATATCCCAGATATGGTCTTATATGGAAATCACTTGTCACTTGTAGCCGAAGCTACCACTATTCATTGATCAAGTAGCTGGAGCTACCATTTTTTACTGATCAGGTAGCCGAAGCTACCACTTTTCACTGATCAGGTAGCCGAAGTTACCACTTTTCACTTGTCATTTGTCCTTGATTAAATAAATGTAGCCGAAGTAATCACTTATCACTTTCACTTGTCCTTGATCAGATAATTGTAGCTCTGATCAAGTGTAACTGAAGCTATCACTTATCACTTTCACTTATCCTTGATCAGATAAGTGTAGCCGAAGCTATTACTTATCACTTGTTGCCATGGTTCAACCATGGTCTTTCTCGTCAATTCATCTTGTCACTGAACTGAAGTGCTCAATTTGATCATTTATTCAATTTTCATGCTTTTACATTATTCACGATTTTATCATCAATACATATGAAATAACATATCATGAAATTCATAAAATTAACAAATGATCACTAAAATTTAGCCATATAAACTCACAAGTGCGACTATCCGTGTCTCTGATCTTGTGCAGTGTATTTAACCCCAAATCAAGCCATTACATACATCATTCCTTGTACAAAAAGACATACCATATCTAGATAATTTCCTAGGTTCACAATCATATTCAAATCATCAATTACATGCCAAAATATCATCCATCTTATACCTAACCAATATACCATTCAAAGGCACCTCAACAAAGATTATTAATTCAAATAAACAAGTTAAAAGAACATATAACCTTAACCATATTTTCCTACTCAAGCATCCACCAAAATAGCCAAATATGTCTTTCCTCACCAAGTTGCCATTGAACACAATATTTAACTATTCACATCAACAATGATCTACATCCAAAAGAGTCAATCTCATGAAACATACTTATTTCAGTCACAACTATATACAAGAATTTGTTCCAAGGCAAAGCATAATTCTAAAGTTCACATGACATTCAATGTAAGTAATCTTCACTGAATTTAACTATAGACCAAAAGATCTTGATGCAAATATTATCATCTTAGGTACATGCCAAGACACAAAAAGAAATACGTCACCAACGTTTAGTTCGGGACTATCATTGGATGCTGAGTCGATAGTTAAAATATAGGTACCTAATGTAACATACCTTACCCGTATTCAATGCTCAAATAGGATATGAGGCATTATCGGACTTACATCACGCGCAAACATACAAATCGAGTCATAAATTTGTATCCAAATTAAAACCATTTGTATTCAATCATAAAGTCCCTAATAAGAGCCTATGAAGCCCAAAACATTCTTTGGAAGTGGTTCGGGACTAGACCGATAACTCAGGAAATTTTTACAAAACCTAGAAAATTTTTATTATGAACAGGGATGTAACAACCCATTTTTGAGTCAAATCAGAACAGTGGTTTCGGGACCACAAATTTGATGTTAAAATATTTATTTATTATTTTATTATTGTTTGCAACATGATAGAATTATTGTGTGAAGGTTTCGTAGAGAAATTTATTGTTTGAATGTTTAATTCGGTAAAAAGGACTAAATCACTTAAAGCGTAAAACTTGTGTTCTATTAGCTAAAAGTGTCAAATAGCTATAGAACATTAAAGTAAAGGTCCTTAAGTGATAAACATACCATTTCTATGTTAGTGGATGTTAATGGTTTGCCATAAATGAAATTTTGAATTAATTTTAAGGTTAAAATGGTAAGTGGTTAATAATTGATATAATAATTAAAACAAAAATCTATTTTCTCATTTTCATCTTCACTTAGCCGATTTTAAAGAAGAAAAAGAAGAAAAGTTTTGCTTCCTAGGGTTCGGTCACTTGTAAATTAAATCAGCAAGTGATTTTGACTCAGTTTTTAAGGATTTTTACATTTTTGAGATCGTTGCTTTCTATTTTAGGTAGCCCGTGTAATAGTTCGGTTTAGACCCTAGTCAGAATAGTGGTTTCAGGACCACATATCCGAGTCAAAAAATAGTTAAATATTATTTTCTATGTTTCTGATGTGTGAATTAGTATGTGTGAAAGTTTTGTATGAAAATTTAATCATTTGTGTGCTTAATTTGATAAAAGGACCTACTCGCGTAAAATGTAAAAGTTGCTTGCTATATGTTAAAAGTGCCTATTTGATTTGTTTTATTAATTGTGAGGTCCTTATGTGGTTATTTGACCATTAGAAGTTTGAATAGACATTAATAACCATCCATTAGGTGATTTTATAATAGTTATTAAAAGGGTAAATTAGTAAATTGCTTATTGAATGAATTAAAATAAAACAAAGGCATGAAAATATGGTCATTTTGTGTTCATAATCAATCGAAAATCATTGTAAAAGAAAAGAAAAGAGATTTAGGGTTTTGGCACACACAAGGCTTAATTCAAGGTTCGTTTTTGATTCGTTTTCGATAATTTCTACGTTTTTATGATTGTTGCTTTGTGTTTACTAAGCCCATGCCTCAATTTCTAATTTTAATGATAAATTTGAAATGTGCCATGGATAAATTCATGAGTTTTATGTTGTTATATGATGAAATATGAAAGTTTGATGTTGGGTTTATATGTTTTGTCTTTGGATTTTTGATGATTTTGAGTAAAATGGGTTAAATCATGAAATCTATAAATTGAGGGACTAAAATGTGAAATAAATGAAATGTTTGGACTTTTATGGGAGCTATGAAAATTCGGATAAGCTTGTGTACAAGCAAACTTTATGTATTTTGTGATTTTGTGAATTATGGACTAAAATGTCGATATATGAAAATGTGAGGGATAGTTTGTAATATGCCTTAATTGTGTGTATATGGGTTGGTTTGAATGATTTAATGAATAAAATGGTTAGTTTTTAATACATATAGATCAAGAAAATAGGAATTCAGATTTAGACCGAGGGAAATCGAAGGTTATTGAGTAAACAATCCATGTAGACAACTCTGAGTACGAGGTAAGTTCGTATGTAAAACTTGATGTTATAAGTATGTTTCAATGCTTGTTGATACATAGATTGTATATACATTTAGTTTGGATGAATACGATGATAAATCAATGGTATTTGGCACTAAGTGTACGATTTAAACTAGCTTTGGCCATATAAGGCACTAAGTGTGCGATACTGAGATAGCTTCGATTAATTGAGAAAGCACTAATTGTGCGGAATTATTATAGCTTCAGCTAATATTTAAAGCACTAAGTGTGCGGATGTTTAAAGTATTGGTAATCTTTGGAAAGTCTTAAAATATCCGAACAAGAGGTGAGAACGAAAATGAATGAATACGGGAATGTTCAGGTAAGTTTAATACCTATGTGGTAGATGGTATTATGCATATAAAGTTTATTGAATTGGTGTAAATATATGGATGATGTTGGCATGAAATTGATAGATTAGTAAAGAATTTAAAGTACTTATGTGTTGTTGTTTCATATTTTATATACTATTATTAATTTTGGTACGAACTTACTAAGCTTTTGAAAGCTTACTTTGTGTGTGTGTTTGCATTGTTTTATAGATATCGAAGCTACTGTGTGTTCAGGGATCGTCACAGATCATCATCACACTATCGAACCTCATTTTGGTACTTCGAAAATGTATATATTAAAATATGGCATGTATAGGCTAGAAGTGTTTAGATTATGTTTTGTGATTGTATATGTTTAGCCATGTGATATGGCTAGGTATGGATGTGATTATGATATGGTTTTGGTATATGAATTATGAGGAAATATAATATATATTTAGTGTGTTTGAGTATGAATATATGAAATGGTAAGATATGTAAGCTGTTGGCATGGTTAGCAGTGGTAAATGATAAGGTTTGATCATGAAGTTGAAACTTATATTTGGTATGATTTTATTTTAGATTTGTTATGATTTGGTTGACGTATTGAGGTGGAAATTTGGTTGGAAACGATATGTCATGAATGGCTTATGTTTTGATTGTGAATTGGTCATAAAATGTTGTGCAAATATGCTTGGTTTGGTGCTTGTAGGTTTGACCCAATTTGGGGTGGCAAGTTGGCTATTCAAATGGCCTATTTTTGTCCACACGGGAGTGTGTCTCAGCTGTGTGCAACACACGGCTATGTTGCACAGTCGTGTGTCCCCTGGGGTACCCTAAAATTGTAAGTCAGGCTCGAGCACGGCCGAAACACATGGGCGTGTGGCTAGCCGTGTGGCCTAAGTCAGATTCGACCACAGCCAAAGCATACGGACATGTCTTGTGGCCGTGTGAGCAAGTCAGTATGTATGCCCTGCTTTGTCACGACCTAGACACACGGGCATGTCTAATGTCGTGTAAGGCACACTGCCTGTTCACACGGGCATGTGACTTATACTTGTTTGAAAAATGTTTAAATTTTGGAGGAATTGTGTATGTGTTTGGTTTAGTCCCGAGCCCTTTCTAAGACATATTTAAGGCCTCGATGACCTATATAAGGGACAATATATTGATGATTGATCTTTAATGCTTCGATGCTTATGAAATGAATGTTAAATTTTGTCCAGTAATGCCTTTAATCCTAGTTTGGAAACAGATACGGGTTAGGAGTGTTACATTTTATTGGTATCAGAGCTATGTTTAGTCGGTTCTAGGACTGCCATAGCGTATGTGAGTCTAGCTATACATGCCATATTTTTGAACTGTAATAGTGTGATGAATCCTGACATTGAAATCTGCTTTTATATAGCAAATGGATCCCAAAAGAGTTGTAGCGGACGATGTTGAAAGCAATGCGCCTGTTCCCGCGCAAGGGACGGTGCCATCTGATTATTGACCAGCTACGAGTAGTCGTGATGGTGAGGCTAGACAAGCCTTCTGCCAGATGAAGAATGATTGGTTCACCCAATATATTAGAACCAATCCAGCTATACAACAACCTCTACCCCGGGTTAATTCTCCTCAAACTCCTATTATGCCAGCAGTGAATCCGGTTCAGTTAAGTAGACCACCAGTCGATAAGATTTGAAAATATGCGGCTAAAGAGTTCCAAGCTACAATGAGTGATGATGCTGAACGAGCTGAGTTTTGGCTAGAGAACATGATAAAAGTATTTGACGAATTATCATTAAATCCTGAAGAATGCATAAAATGTGATGTTTCCCTTCTGAGAGATACGGCTTACAATTGGTGGGAGACTTTAACATCTGTGGTTCTGAGTGAATGGGTTACTTGGGAATTTTTTTTCAAGCTGAATTCTCGAAGAAATATATCAGCCAGAGATTCATCGATTAGAAACGTAAAGAGTTTCTTAAGCTTAAACAAGGTCGTATGTCTGTCACAGAATACAAATGGAAATTTGTAAGATGAAATTAGCATGCTCATGAATGTGTATCTACGGAAGCAATAATATGCAAAAGATTCGAGGATGGCTTAAACGAAGATATTCATCCGTTAGTCGAAATTCTGGAAATCAAAGAATTTGTTGTGCTTGTTAAATGAGCATGTAAAGCTAAAGATCTTGAGAAAGAGAAAAGAAATTTTGATTTTGAAGCTAGAGAGGTACGAAAGAGATCATCGGGCAAGTTATTTTAGTCTGCAACAAAGAAATTTAGAGATGATAATAGTTGTTCAAAAGCTACTGTGGGACATTCGAATAGAGATCGTACTAGATTGCAATCAAGCTTTAAAACTCCAGCTACGTCTGTTGCCAGTGTTGGTAATGCAAAGAATGAAAAACTTAAGTGTGATCAATGTGGAAGATGACATTTTGGAGAGTGTTGGGAAAGTTTAATAACTGAGCTTGTTACAGTTGTGGTTCATAAAATAATTTTATAAAAGATTTCCTAGATTTAGTTGAAAAAGATAATGTTCAGAATCTGAGGCTGAGTGGCAATGCTTCTCGTGGTAGACCATCTAGAAATACGGGAAATGTAAGTGGCAGTCAGAGAGGGACAAAAGATACAACTGTTAGATCAGAGGCTCGTGCACTTGCCAGAGCCTATGCTATCCGAGCTCGTGAGGAGGCTTTGTCACCAGATGTGATTACGGGTACATTTACTTTTTATAATACTTCTGTGATTACTTTGATAGATCCTGGATCAACACATTCGTATATATGCATGAACTTAGTGAACAGTAAGACTATGCCTATAGAGTCTACTGAATTTGTAATTAAAGTTTCAAACCCTTAGGTAGATGTGTTTTGGTTGATAAAGTCAGCAAGAATTGTCTGTTAATGTTTCGAGACACTTGTTTTCCGGCTAATCCGATGTTGTTACCTTTTGATGAATTGATATAATTCTGGGTATGGATTGGTTAACTTTGCATGATGCTGTTGTGAACTACAAATGGAAAACTATTGATTTGAGATGCAAGAATGATGAAATAGTTAGAATTGAATCTAGTGATTTGAATGGATTGCCTCCTGTAATATCTTCAATGAAAGCTTTGAGTATAGTGAGAAAGGGTCGTGAAACTTATTTTGCATATGTGATTGATTCGAGAATGTCAAAAAAGAAAATTGAATCTGTGCTTGTTGTTTGTGAGTTCCCTGATGTGTTTCCTGAAGAACTTCCAGGATTACCTCCGGTTAGAGAAATAGAATTTGGCATTGAATTGGTACCTGTTACTACTCCAATTTCGATAGCCCCATATAGAATGGCTCCAACTAAACGAAAAAAATTAAAATCTCAGCTTCAAGAGTTGACCGATAGAGGATTTGCTAGACCGAGTTTCTCACCTTAGGGTGCTCTGGTTCTATTTGTGAAAAAGAAATACGGTACGATAAGAATGTGTATAGATTATCGTCAGTTGAATAAAGTGACTATCAAGAATAAGTATCCTCTGCCCCAAATTGATGATTTGTTTGATCAGTTGAAAGGAGCTACTATGTTTTTCGAAAATAGATTTGAGATTAGGCTATTATCAGTTACGAGTAAGAGACTTAGACATTCTGAAGACTGCTTTTAGAACGAGGTATGGCCATTATGAATTCTTAGTTATGCCTTTCAGATGAACTAATGCACTGCTATCTTTATGGATTTGATGAATAGAATTTTCAGACCGTATCTAAATCAATTTGTTATTGTATTCATTGATGACATATTGATTTATTCACGTGATGAATCCGAACATGCCAAGCATCTGGGATTAGTGCTACAGATTCTACGAGATAAATAGTTATATGCGAAGTTTAGTAAATGTGAATTCTGGTTGCGAGAAGTTGGCTTTCTGGGTCATATTGTATCAGTATCTGGTATTCGAGTTGATCCAAGCAAGATTTTAACTATTCTAGATTGGAAACCTCTGAGGAATGTCTCTGAAGTCCATAGTTTTTTGGGAGTTGCCGGTTATTATAGAAGGTTCGTAAAAGACTTTTCTATGATTGTGACTCCGTTGACAAAGCTTCTTCAAAAAGATGCTAAATTTGAGTGGTTTGAAAAGTGTCAGAACAGTTTCGATCAGTTGAAAACTTTGTTGACTGAAGCTCTGGTATTGGTACAACCCGAATCGGGTAAAGCATTTGTGATATACAGTGATGCTTTGTTGATCGGTCTGGGATGTGTTTTAATGCAAGAAGGAAAAGTCATTATTTATGCTTCGAGACAGTTGAAGCCGTACGAAAAGAACTATCCGACACATGATCTTAAGTTAGCCGCAATTGTGTTTGCTCTAATGATTTGGTGTCACTACATGTTCAGTGAGAAATGTCATGTATATTCTGATCATAAGAGTTTGAAATATCTGATGACTCAGAAAGATCTGAATCTACGACAAAGAAGATGGTTAGAATTGCTAAAAGACTACGAACTTCTGATTGATTATCATTCGAGAAACGCAAATGTTGTTGCTGATACCTTGAGTCAAAAATTGTTGTTTGCTTTGTGTGCGATGAATGCTCATTTGGTTCTGTCCGATGATGGTTCAATTTTAGCTGAATTGAAAGCAAGACCTTTGATTTTTTAGCGAATTATCGAAGCTCAGAAGATTGATAATGAGATTTTATCTAAAAGAGCTCAGTGTGATGTACAGTCTGATTCAGAATTGATAAAGATAATTGTCTGAGATTTCAAGATCGAATTTCTGTTTTGAGAAATCCAGAGTTAATTAAGATGATTTTAAGTGAAGCTCATAATAGTTGGTTATCTGTGCATCCGGGTAGTACGGAAAAGTATAATGATCTGAAATAGTATTATTGGTGGTCCGGAATGAAAAGAGATATTTCTGACTTTGTTTCGAAATGTTTAATTTGTCAGAAAGTTAAAGCTAAACATCAGGTACCATCTGGTTTGTTACAACCGATCATGGTTCCGAAGTGGAAATGGGATCAAGTAACAATAGATTTTATTTCGGGTTTACCCTTGTCTCCGAGAAAGAAAGATCCTATATCGGTTGTAATTGATCGATTGACGAAATCAACCCATTTTATTTCGGTACAATCTGATTGCTCATTAGATAAGTTGATTGAGTTATACATTTCTGATATTGTGTGATTGCACGGTGTGCCATTATCTATTGTATCAGACAGAGATCCGAGATTTACATCAAGATAATGGAAAAAGTTGCAAGATGCTTTTGGTACTAAATTGCATTTCAGTACTGCTTTTCACCCGCAAATGAATGGTCAATCCAAGCAGATTATTCAGATGCTCGAGGATATGTTGAGATGTTGTATTCTTGAGTTTGAAGGTACGTGGGAATAGTATTTGCCTTTGATTGAATTTGTTATAATAATAGTTTTCAATCGAGAATTAAAATGGCACCGTACGAAGCTTTATATGGTTGCAAATGCCGTACACCTTTGTATTGGATGGAGCTCAGCAAAAATAAGATTCATGGGATTGATTTGATAAAAGAAGCTGAACAGAAAGTGAAATTGATCCGAGATAGTCTGAAAATAAGTTCTGATAGTCAGAAATCATATGCAGATTTGAAAAGAAAAGACATTGAATTTAAGATTGGCGATAAATTGTTTTTAAAGGTATCTCCGTGGAAGAAAGTGTTTCGGATCGGTAGAAAAGGCAAATTGAGTCTGAGGTTCATTGGATCGTATGGGATTACTGAGCGTATTGGACCGGTAGCATATAAATTGTTGTTACCACCAGAGGTAGAAACGATTCATGATGTGTTTCACGTATTGATGCTTCAACGATACAGATCTGATCCGTCGCATGTGATTTCCCTATTTGAGATTGAAATTCAGTCTGATATGACTTACGAAGAAAAGCCAACCCGTATCTAACCTTGCGAGATTAAAAAACTGTGAAGAAAATTCCATTAGCAAAAGTGATAAGGCATCAACATGATATTGAAGAGGCCACGTGGGAGCCTGAAGATGCTATGAGATGACAATATCCGAATCTGTTTAACAGTGAGATTTTTGGGGACGAAAATCCCTAAGGAGGGAGAATTGTAACAGTCCATTTTAGACCCTAGTTGGAATAGTGGTTTCGATACCACATATCCGAGTCAGAAAAATAGTTAAATATTATTTTTCGTGTTTATGATGTGTGAATTAGTATGTGTGAAAGTTTTGTATGAAAATTTAATCGTTTGTGTGCTTAATTTGATAAAAGGACCTAATCGCATAAAATGTAAAAGTTGCTTGCTATATGTTTTAAGTGCCTATTTGATTTGGTTTATTAATTGTGAGGTCCTTATGTGGTTATTTGACCATTAGAAGTTTGAATAGACACTAATAACCATCCTTTAAATGATTTTATAATGGTTATTGAAAGGGTAAATTAGTAAATTGCTTATTGAATGAATTAAAATAAAACAAAGGCATGAATTGTGTTCATAATCAACAGAAAATCATAGTAAAAGAAAATAAAAAAGAGTGTTAGGGTTTTGGCACACACAAGGCTTAATTCAAGGTTCGTTTTTGATAATTTTTACGTTCTTGTAACCATTGCTTTGTGTTTTACTATGCCCGTGCCTCAATTTCTAATTTTGATGATGAATTTAAAATGTTTCATGGATAAATTCATGAGTTTTATGTCGTTATATGATGAAATATGAAAGTTTGATGTTGGGTTTATATGTTGTCTTTGGATTTTTGATGATTTTGAGTAAAATGGGATAAATTGTGCAATCTGTAAATTGAGGGACTAAAATGTAAAATAAATGAAATGTGTGGACTTGTATGAGAGCTATGAAAATTCGGCTAAGCTTGTGTACAAGCAAACTTTATGTATTTAGTGATTTTGTGAATTAGTGACTAAAGTGTCAAAATGTGAAAATGTGAGGGCTAGTTTGTAATTTGCCTTAATTGTGTGTATATGGATTGGTTTGAATGATTTAGTGAATAAAATGGTTAATTTTGAATACATATAGATCAAGGAAAGAGGAATTCAGATTCAGACCAAGGGAACTCGAAGGTTGTCGAGTAAACAATCTGAGTCGACAACTTCGAGTACGAGGTAAGTTCATACGTAAAACATGATGTTATAAGTATGTTTCAATGCTTGTTTATACATAGATTGTATATACATTTAGTTTGGAAGAATACGATGATAAATGAATGGTATTTGGCACTAAGTGTGCAATTTAAACTAGCTTCGGCTATATAAGGCACTAAGTGTGCAATATCGAGATAGCTTCGGTTGATTGAGAAAGCATTAAGTGTGCAAAATTATTATAGCTTTAAGTAATCTTTAAAGTACTAAGTAATCTTTAAGGTACTAAGTGTGCGGATGTTTAAAGCATTGGTAATCTTTAGAAAGTCTTAAAATATCCAAACAAGAGGTGAGAACGAAAATGAATGAATACGGGAATGTTAAAGTAAGTTTAATACCTATGTGGTAGACGATATTATGCATATAAAGTTTATTGAATTGGTGTAAATATATGGATGGTGTTGGCATGAAATTAATAGATGAGTAGAGAATTTATAAGTACTTATGTGTTGTTGTTTCATATTTTATATACTATTGTTAATTTTGGTACGAACTTACTAAGCTTTTGAAAGCTTACTTTGTGTGTGTGTTTGCATTGTTTTATAGATATCGAAGCTCCTTTGAGTTTGGGGATAGTCAAGGATCATCATCACACTATCGAACCTCATTTTAGTAGTTTGAAATTGTATATATTAAAGTATGGCATGTATAGGCTAGGAATGTTTAGATTATGTTTTGTGATTGTATATATTTAGCAATGTGATATGGCTTGGTATGGATGTGATTATGATATGGTTTTGGTATATGAATTATGAGGAAATATAATATATATTTTGTGTACTTGAGTATGAATATAAGAAATGGAAAGATATATAAACTTTTGCCATGGTTAGCTATGGTAATTGATAAGGTTTGGTCATGAAGTTGAAACTTATATTTGGTATGATTTTATTTTAGATTTGTTATTATTTGGTTGACGTATTGAGGTGGAAATTTGGTTGGCAACGATATGTCATGAATGGCTTATGTTTTGGTTGTGAATTGGTCATAAAATGTTTTGCAAATATGCTTGGTTTGGTACTTGTAGGTTTGACCCAATTTGGGGTGGCAAGTTGGCTATTCAAATGGCCTATTTTTGTCCACACGGGAGTGTGTCTCAGCTGTGTGCAACACACGGCTATGTTGCACAGTCGTGTGTCCCCTGGGGTACCCTAAAATTGTAAGTCAGGCTCGAGCACAGCCAAAACACATGGGCGTGTGGCTAGCCGTGTGGCCCAAGTCAGATTCGACCACAACCAAAGCACACGGGCGTGTCTTGTGGCCGTGTGAGCAAGTCAATATGTATGCCCTGCTTTGTCACAGCCTAGACACATGGGCGTGTCTAATGTCGTGTAAGGCACATGGCTTGTTCACACGAGCGTGTGACCTATACTTGTTGGAAAAATGACCTATATAAGGAACTCTATGTAACACCCTTTACCCGTATGCAAGGCCGGAACAGGGTACGAGGCATTACCAGACTTAACCATACACATAGACGAAAATCGGGCCATAAAATTTCATTTATTTCAAAACTTTTCGAACACATGCATAGACTCATATTTAAAGACATATAACGTTACATAAATGAGCACTTACACATCCATAATCATGCAATAACATGTCATTTACTTTAAACATATTTGCTTACCATCCTGTATATAATATACATTCTTACATTAACTAGAACTAGACATGCTAAATCTTATTCTCATTTTATACCATCGTAATGTAGTTACCAATTTGTCCATTAAACATCCATATTCAAGGCAACATTACTCATTTCCATTTAATTCATGATCCACTGGCCTGCATTTAACTTACTGATGTATTACCAATCATGCATAACAAACAAAACTAACTATATCATTACATCAAAACATAGGACATGACATGATTAATTATACTTATAAACCATAATGGATAAGGACCACATCTCATGATCATATACGATAACAAAATGTTTGTGTTTTGATGATTGATGAAGGAATATTAGAGTTTAAAGGATCGTAAGCATCTTTTATTAAGTGGTTTTTCATGGAAATGGCTTAAGGGACTAAATTGTAAAAGTTGTCATAATGGGTAGAAAAATATAGAATGAAGGGAAAACATGGGCTACTATGAGTCTGAATATCATTCGGCTAGGCTTGGGTAGCCAAGGAATTACATGCATTTTATTATATGAGCCTTAGGACTAAATTGTAAATATTGTGAAATGTTAGGGGCATAATG